>NW_021703770.1:21994022-22230969 GCF_005190385.1 Monodon monoceros | reverse complement strand
GTCCTGGCTATTGTAAATAGTGCTGCAGTGAACATTGGGGAGCATGTATCTTTTTGAATTATGGTTTTCTCTGGATATATGCCCAGGAATGGGATTACAGGATCTGTTTTTAGTTTTTTAAGGAACCTCCATACTGTTCTCCATAGTGGCTGCACCAATTTACATTCCCACCAACAGTGTAGGAGGGTTCCTTTCTCTCCACACCCTCTCCAGCATTCATTATTTGTAGATTTTTTGATGATGACCTGCTGCAGTTCTATAAAACAAAACAAAACATTTTTTCCTATTAGGATAATAAATAATTTCTTTAACTTTCTTCTATTTAATTTGAGAAAAAAACTTTAAGGATTCCCTCTCTAAATCTGAGGTTTTAGTATAAAATTTTCTTCCGTGTATCATATGGTATTTTGTTTGGCTCCCTTTGTTTTTGTTATGTCTTCACAAAATGAGTAGAATTCTAATGTGTTTTAATGACTGCTTATAGACAGGTGGGTAGTTTCCTTTGGCCCTGCTCTGTCCACTCTGAAGGTTGTACCCGTCCTTCTTGCTTGAATAGTGTTGTCTGTAGTTGTCAATCCAACATTCAATATTTAAATTTATTTAGTTATTGATTATTATTATTTATTGATTCTGTTAAGTTTAGATGAGGATGTCTTTAACACTGTGGCTTGACTTTGATATTTGAAAGGAAATCAAGAACATAAACCATTGCAATACCCACTTTTCTCTTAGAACTATTTTCCCAGGTTGTTTGTGCTTTAATTATGGGAGTTTTACTACCTGTGTTCAATACTTTATTGTTAGTTCCCTGCCTTCACTTTTCCAATACACCCCATATTAATTTTATACCAGATATTAATTATTAAGATATTCTATCCTCCAGCCTGTTATATCCAAAGTTCTGATGGCAAAGAGGATGCATATAGCTATGGCTACTTAAAAATGCAGCACCAATACTGGAAGAAGGACAGATCTAAGATTTTACTACAGGGCTATAGAAAATGCAGACTGACAAATGATTCTCCTAATCTACTTTGATGCTAGGATGTTTTCTTTATGCCATGCCATATAGCACCATAAGTGATCAATTGCTTCTCTCAGTCAAGTGCCACTGTTCTTGTAATAAGTAAATTTCTTCCTTCCAGATAGATACAAAAGTATATGTATCAACCAAAGATTGCATTATGTGTTTTTCTCTTTTTCTCTGACTTTATACATTCTATTGGAAGTTAGAGGCTGTATGTGACCCTTTATTTAGAACAAATTATTACTTTCTAAGCATAATTTTAACATGACTGGAAAAATAATGTTCCATCTTTGAGATGTAAAGTAATCACATCTTTGAGGAAAGATGTAAGGGAAATATACGTTGTCAATCTATTTCAAAATTATGGATTGTGATAGACATACATTTAAAATGCCACAATTTCTTTTTTTGGATTTAAAAATAAAAGCAAATTGTGGTCTTTCTAATTTTTGTGACTTTATGTCTATTTTAAAGAAAAGCATGAAATAAATATGAATGTGAATTTAGTTTTGCTAATGGCATCTATGAAAGCTGAAATAAACACTATTATATGCCTTGTGTTTACTTTGCTTACATGACAGTCATTGACAGAGGAGGTAGTTCTACATTTATAGAATTTTAAATGATTCCCTTATGGCAGCTCCAAAGGCGTAATTTTGGTCTGCTCTTCTGCCCTGATGTTCAGGGTTATAATCTCTGACGTGGAGGATGATGCCTACCATTGCTGTTGCTGTGGATTAATACATAAAGGTTTTAAAGGTACTTAAGTGAAGACAGTAGAAAAGAGAGGCATTCTTTACTGATCTCAAGAAGGCAGCCAAGTGGATTAGCAATGCCATCCAAATTTGAAGCAGTTTATGAATGTAACAATGTGAATGCATGAAAAAAATAAAATTGGCCTCTGTTTTTTAAGGATTTAGGAATACAAGGTTGTTTAACAATGGAACCATAATCTGTAGTATTAGGGAACAAGACTTCATTTATAGTCAACTTCAACCACGTCTAGTCATAGAACTGATGATCCTAGTTAATTCACTAAGAAATGTTCCAGACCACATTTGTAGTTTTGATAACTGGAGGCCAAAGCTCTCCTCACATTATCTGAGGTTATTTAAAGCTGATTATATACAAGGAAAAAAGCCTGTACAGTTTACATCTTAAGTCTAAGAATATCACAAAATACCAATTTTCATCAGTTGTAAGAATATTGGCATTTCGTTCACAGTCTGAGTTCTCCACATTTAAAATGGAAGGAACCAGGCTTCTTGAATGAAGCTGGCACATTAGCCTGAGCTTCTCACTCATTAATAGAGACAGAAATTATTGGACCATTAATCTGGGGCAGGACCTGCTTGCTTTGGGTTGAGATAAAGTTTACCTAAATGTGGGTTCAGAAATCAGGACAAGATTAAAGAGTGAATGGAAGGTAAAGATGTGTAAACATCACAAGTATAAAACAATTCAGAAGAGGAGAATGGAAAATTTAATATATAAATATGTACTCTGTATATCTACAAATATGTAATAGTTGATAAAACAAATAAGAAATAAAGGAATTTTTAATGATACCAATACAAGATATGCTGTAAGATATTATACTCTGTTTATATGCTAACTGGCAGTATTCAGAAAATAAGACACTTGATAATGCAAGAGAAAGCCAGATTAACAAAAGGACCCCATTTCTTGAGAAAGATCTAAAGAGTGTACAGAGTATGCTCTCTGACAGGAGAAAGGACTCTTCTTAGCTCATATGCAAACAACAAAAAGAGGCTATAAAAGTATAGGCAGTTTTAGAGAACTCAGTAGAAATAGCTAACCTAGTCTGAAGATTCAGAGAGAACTAACTGTTCTGTTTTGAAATGAGGTATATGAGAAAATTTTCAGGAATGAGGAGGCTTAGGAAAATAGAAGAGTTATAAGCGTAGGATTACTTATAACCACAATTATGATTACAGTTTTGGGAATGATAATAATGATAGATGTAAAAGAGTAAGGAAGAGTAAGACATTTGTATTACAAAAGCTAGAATTTATTGTCGTTGACAAGTAACTCATTAGTAGATCTTTCTCAGAAGCTCTGAAAGAGAACTCAAGTTAGGTAATCTTACATTAAGAAAATCTCTTCCCTTACATAGCTAGTTGAAAACCAGTACAGATTAACTGCAACCCTCCCCCAAACCAGGCCTCAGTATGAGCCAAGGGGCTTAGCTACTGTAGGTTTTGTACTGAATAAATAGAATTTTAAGCAAGTTGAACAAATATAAAAATTGGAGCAATAAATTCCCTTATTAAATGTGCCACCATTATTTGAAACACTTTTACCAGCAGTAGCCATATTCTATATGACCATACAAATATTTTCATTATTATTTAGTTATTCTCCTTAGTTGAAATATAATTTTTCTTTTATTAAGGAGATATAAATAAAACAAAATTACTAAGAATTTAGAAGCTAGACCTTGCAAAAACATGTACATTTCCTGGAAAAGGTGCCTGTATTGTTCATCACTGTTTCATTTTAACTGATAAAATATTTCAAACTTTCAGTCTCAGGAATATGAAATTGCTTCCCTCAGCCATGTAGTTTCTCCATACTTTTATTAGGAAAATTAATTCTACTTGGTTAATTTTCATTGCTTGATACAAAAGAATCAATAAGAAGCACGTTAGAAGTACTTCCAAATATTAGGACAAATTATCTGTAATTTCTGTTACTTTAACTTTTCTTGAAGTACATCTGCAAATTTAAATGGTCATTGGTATTTATTTTTCCAAGTGTTTTCAGAGTTAGTCACCTCTTAGGGACACATACACAGACACACACACACACACGCACGCACACATACTTATTACTAGCCAGATAAAAAACATACCAACATTTTAAGCTCAATTGACTAATGTATTACATACATAATATTTCTCCCCATTTTTCTTTTGCTTATCCAGGGTTATTTTTTTCTTAATTGTATTTCCTTCAACCTAATATGAAAGACATTTTAGACTTATTTCAACGATTTAAAAGACTACTGAACTCTTAATAATTCCCATCAAAATAGAGTACTTGCACAAGAATAAGAAATGACCAAACTATATCTTGTAATAATACATAAAAAGTAATGTGAGATAGTATATTATTATTCCATTTTTCATCAAAGGTTAAAATAAGCAATACAAAGAATAATATGAATTTAATATTTTAGTTCTATGTAAAAATAAATGATTTAGTTTAAAAACTCAAAATTTCATATTCCTGAGACTCTGAAAGTTTGAAATATGTCTCTTAAAAAAGAAATTCCAGTGGATTGTCACAAAGACTGTCAGATGCATTTACTGCATTGTTGCATTAAGATGAATGACTCGTAAAAATCAAATCTTGTACTCTTTGCTAAATATTGCTGGGAGGAAATATGGGGCAGTAAAAAGACAATGAATAATCTGATCCTCTAGTTTTGTATATTGATCCTGTATAAACCAACTTGTGACATAGGACAAAATAATTTAAACACTTTCTTTAATATTCTTATCTTTAAAATAAAGACAAGAACTCCTCCCTCAGTTTTTTATGAGAAAAAAAGATATAATAAATCCAAACAAAGTTATAAAATATAAAATGTTATTATAATAAACATTTTATGTGACAGTTATGTATTTATTCCTTCTATACTTATTTATATTTGTTACCACTTTTGTTAGCTTCTTACATCCTTCCATCTTGTACACTATTAAAAATGACAGCCTCTAATGGTGAGGCTACCGTAACATTTTGAGAAGAAAAATATTATATTTATACTTGCCCAAATCATAATATTTAATGAGTGAGTAGAACTTAACCACTTAACTAATTAAATTAGTCTGCCTTAAGTAAACCATTATAACTGCTGATTGTATTGTTTTCATGAATTGGGATGATGATTTTCCCCATAAAATTGTTATGTAAAATTTTTATTTGTAAACAATGGAAGAACTATGTACCTAAACATTACTTGTATTCTTTACTGTGATATATCATTTAAGATAATTATTGTTATGAAAATATAAAATTGGAGAAGCACAGAAAATTACAATTTTAGCTTAGAAACCAATTCTTAGCAATGAAAAACTACAAATTCTGTCAAGTATTAAATCTTGGACTCAAAAGATAAGACAAGAATCTTATTCCTGTTATTTAAAATTCAATATTAGAGACATATGATTAATTTTTTCCCCATTGAGTTATAATCTTAAAGAAATAAGATGAGATTCATATACATTTGATATTATGGGAGGGAAAAAAAAAGTAAAAACACATTGCAGCCATTAAATTGTAGCATCATTCTTCTTGCCAATTAAAATATGAATAATTAAATTCCATATAAGATCATTCCACATAGAATTCTGCTTGGATAGCCCATCTCTATCAAAATCTATTTGTTATATTTTTCTTTCATCAGCTGCTGAGGATTGAGTTAAAGATATTACCAGTGGGAGTGAAAACATGATTTGGAAGCTTATGTTAAAACGTTTTAAAACTTGCATCACTAACTCCAATTTAATTTAAATTGTAGTAACATCTTCAGGGCCTTCTCTGTGCCTCATGCAAATTTCTTCTCATGCTATCACAGACATCCCTGACATTTTGAGTATATACTATATAGTGTACTTAATTCTGATGTGTCCTTGCCAAAATTTTCCATGTCACAACTGATTTTGGATTTTTATAAGAGCCACATTTCTACAGGATTAATTTTGTTCTTCAAAAAGAGCAGTAAATGTATTTGGCCGGTTAAGAAATGTTGACTAGTACCACTTGTAAAGTACTGTATACTGCCATTAAGGCATTTGTTTAGTGTAATAACTTACAAAATAGGATTTTAGTAATATAAAATAGCTAATGTTATCTCTAAGTAGCTTGCCTAACCACTTCCACTCAGATCTAAATCAGAAATATAGAAAATATGGTTCAGAAAAATCCTTAAATGTATTTCATATAGTAGTTATCTCAGAAGATGACATTCATAATGACCTTGACATAATAGGAAAATTGATTCATATTGTAAAAGTGTAGTATTCCTGTGATGCTTTGTTTTTTCTTCCCATGAGGAGATTATAGCTCAACCAACTTTGGAAGTTGTGAAAATACTTTGTGGCTAGTCTATTGGCTTAAATAAATGTCATCAGAGACCTCAGTATATCCTCCATTAGTGCCTATCAAGGGAAATTCAGAGTCAGTGTTTCAACTACACCTAACTTGTGAACTTTCTCTAAAATTCTATGATTTATACAGCCTTAATTCCTACAGATATCAATTGTTATCATGGCTTTTCATCATGGCATTCTTCAATACTAGAGACTTTGGTGGATTTTTGGCAGTAAAACTCTTCTGTTCACCACTTTTTTCCCTTCCAGATCGTCAAAGAATCATATATCATGAAATAATATCCAAGTAGGTAATTACAGTATTGCATGGCTGGGGGAGCATCTGACAACCCCAAAGGCCTGGATTATCTGGTGGAATAGATTTGGAACTTGGGATTTAAGTTCAGAATTAAAGTGAGGTGACATGAGAGTGTGAGGGGCTCAGCATACCTGCTTAAACTGGGAAATATTTTTAAAACAAAACAAAAACAACCATTTAAAGTCTCTGGAAATGGTCCTAATTGTATATAGCCAATGAAGAAATATTTATTCAATAAAATATACTAAAACTTGGTAAGAACTATGAGAGTCTGGAGAATTTGCATGAATACCTGTATCCTCCATCCCTGTTCTAGTGAGATGGAAATTCTGCTCCAGAAAGGTACAGCTAAGAACTCCTACAGGCTGTCTGGGTGCAGCATGACTGAGAATACCAGGGGCCCACTTGCCTTTGTATTGGCTTGTGGATCGCGGGTTTCACACCCAGAGAGAAAAGCAGGAGAGACCCGGGGCTGCTGCACCACCAATCTCTGAGCACTCAGCTCCTAAAGCAGGGGTTTCACTCAAATAGAAGTAAACCATTGCTCCTATCACCACATCAGAGATGTGTCTCCCAGCCTTTTCCCCAGGGAAGTAGCAGACTCTGTAACAGGGAAAGTAAATCTCTCCCCTAAGGAACAGACTTCATTCACAAACAGAATAAGGAAAGTTCAACCTAAAGGTGATCTCAAATACAGTAAAAGTTGTGGTGAAAGGTAATTAGGAAATGATTGATAGGTTCACTGGTTTTACAGGCTAAACTGCAGTTTTTTCACCAATTTAAAATTAAATGAATTCACCTTCCTATATGTCATCCCACTTTTTCAAAGGGCCAGTTGGATGCATAATATCACAAACCCTGCCCTACACACAAAAAAATGTTCAACTCACTCTGACTTCTGTAGCAATATAATTTTTCAAAGTCTATGAGATACTTTCCATATTTCTGCTGCTAAAAATTGACCAAGAGAAAGCTAATCTCTAACAATAATAAATATTCAGTGTTTAAAATATCTTATAAACTGTGCTCAGAGAATATATGTGCGTATACTATATTTATATGCATATAAAATAAATGTGTATGCTAATCTACTTCATAAGAAATTTAGGAGACAAAGACTCTTATTATATATGAGAAAACTGAGTCATGTAGAGGTTAACTAAATTATTTAGCTTCACATTACTAGCAAGTGGTATAGTTTAACTTTAATCCCAGTCTAGCTACAGAAAATTTCTTTAGCAAAATGTAAAAAGAAACTATAGCACTATGGTTAAGAGCTATCATTTGAAGGAAGAAATATAGTAGAGAACTATTCTGTACATAATCACAAATGGGTATAAGTACAAATGTAAGACTAGGTAGAGAAGTCCACTTGTATTCAACTTTAACTCAGTAATTCTATAGCTGCATCTCCAACTGAATGTTTCTCACATGCCTCAAATGCAATCAGCTGTTAACCTTATGGGAGTTCCCTTGTATGTTATTTGTCATTTTTCCCTTGCTGCTTTCAATAATTTTTCTTTGTCTTTAATTTTTGCCAATTTGGTTACTGTGTGTCTCGGCGTGTTTCTCCTTGGGTTTATCCTGTATGGGACTCGCTGCACTTCTTGGACTTGGGTGGCTATTTCCTTTCCCATATTAGGGAAATTTTTGACTATAATCTCTTCAAATATATTCTCTGGTCCTTTCTTTCTCTCTTCTCCTTCTGGGACCCCTATAATGCAAATGTTGTTGTGCTTAATGTTTTCCCAGAGGTCTCTTAGGCTGTCTTCATTCCTTTTCATTCTTTTTTCTTTATTCTGTTCCGCAGCAGTGAATTCCACCATTCTGTCTTCCAGGTTGCTTATCTGTTCTTCTACCTCAGTTATTCTGCTATTGATTCCTTGTAGTGTAGTTTTCATTTCAGTTATTGTATTATTCATCTGTTTGTTTTTTCTTTAATCCTTCTAGGTTTTTGTTAAATATTTCTTGCATCTTCTCAATCTTTGCCTCCATTCTTTTTCCGAGGTCCTGGATCATCTTCACTATCATTATTCTGAATTCTTTCTCTGGAAGTTTGCCTATCTCCACTTCATTTAATTGTTTTCCTGGAGTTTTATCTTGTTCCTTCATCTGGTACATAGCCCTCTGCCTTTTCATCTTGTTTATCATTCTGTGAATGTTGTTTTTGTTCCATAGGCTGCAGGATTGTAATTCTCTGTAAGTATAATTTTTATATGCACTGGGAAGACAACAATTCATATGACTTGCTTTATTACAGTATTCACTTTAACGGTCTGGAACCAACACTCAGTATCTCTGAGGTATGCCTATATTTGCTTGAGAACATTGTCTGCCTTACAGAATCTGTTACACTAGTGTGAAATATGGGCAAGAAGTGTGAGGGAGTTAACAGTCCTGAGCAGCAGCCTTCAACTAATTACTAAAGAAATTAGTATATTAAAAAAAAAAAAAAAAAGCTACCTCAAGCCTCAGTTGGGATACTGGCAACACATGTGTTCTTCATCATTTCCCAGAGTCACCCAACAAGATTAAGTTCCTGTTGCCAACAGCAGCCACTTATTTTAAAATGTTCCCTCTTTTGCCTTCTTTTTGTCTCACTTCCCTGTTCGCTACCAGTGTTTCCTGGGATTAACTTCAGAATTAACTACTTATACTTAAATCATTGTCCCCAGATATGCTTCTGGAATTCTTATGGTAAGAAAGGTAAAATAACCATTTCTTACCTTTGCTCACTGTTTTTTATTCAGAATATTTTTAACATACAAAACAGTAACTAACAATAGAAACACACTCTAATAATTTAGAAATAACTATTCATGCCTATTTTAGTTAACACTTTAACAACTCTCTGAAATGGGAATTTCTCCATAGACCATTTTAAAGATAAAGAAATTAAAATTACACAGGTTTGGTAAGTGAGGAAATCATAGGTTATAAATTATGAAAATGATGTATCAGAATCCCCACTCAGATCAAGTGACATTAAATCTTGTGTTTTTCCTCATAATATATTGAGGTAAACACAGTAAATATTCTCTGTTTTATGAGATTGCATACATGAATATTTATTTACGGAGGGCTTATACAATTTGGCTAAGGTCAGAAGGCTAGAGAGGCTCATAATCAAGACTAGAATCAGGATCTGTGTGTTCTTATTCCTGATTGTGTTCTTTCCACTATATTGCAAGACATTGATGTTTAAACAGGCTGAAATCAACTCAGTGAATTTTGGTCTAGAATTAACCAAAAAGTTTGGAAATAACCCTCATGGCAATTAAATTCCATGAGTGATTTTTGAAAAGTAAAATAATGAAAACATTATTTTATATCAAGACTTATTTTATTGCTTTTGGCCAAAAGTCTGGCAAATAGTGTTTTAAGAAAATTAACATGCCGAGGGTATACAGGATGATTTGGAGGAGTACAAGATTGAGGTCAGAAAATTTAAAGGGGCGAGTCATTATAGTAATACAGACATCAGGTGGTAAGGACCTGAAATCAGGTAGTGAGTGGCAAGGAGACTAGAAATTGATAAATATAAAAGACAATTATGGAAGAATTACCTTAAGGGAGAGACTGATTACAAGAGAGATATGATACTATGTTATTATGTGATTATGACAATACAAATGTATTTTTTCTCTTTCAAATACGGACAACTACTCTGTTTTCCTATGATTATATACATGAATGTGTGAATGTGTGTATTTCTAATCTGTGTGTGTGTGTATATATATATATACACACACACACACATATATACATGTATGTATATATATATTTCTAATCTAGAAATAGAAAGTTAAAATGAGATCTTACTCAAAGTGTTTGAGTATATACAAATCACCTACTACTCTGTTACCCCACAATCCCCCTTTTACATATATACTGGCCTAGAGATTCATTTTCCAAAAGAAAATAGGATTACAAGTTATGTTGTCAAAAATATGTGTGTTTGGCTATTAACACTATTAACACACTTACTAGGCCTAGTTATTTATCTGAATTGAAAAGAAAATTCCAGGTAATATCTAATTTCCTAGTAAGGGCAGAAGACGAGACCATACAGTGACAGATTCTGGAGTCTATATAAAAGAAGCCAAGTTGGTAACCTTTGTTTTGTATACAGTTTACAACCATATCCTTTGTATAGTATATAACTTTGTATATAGTTATAACAGATTATAAATATAATTCACTATGCTTTATCATAAATACTACCCTAATACTTAAATAGTGAAAGGAAATAACCCGATACATTTACTTGCAATGCATTATTATATTTCTTCTGGGTGCTTATGACAGAATTCCACAGGGTATCCCAGCTTTTCCATTTTACCCATTTTTCTCCATTTCATAGTCTCTTCTCAATTTGTAGCAGCTGAAGAGAACCTAAAAGAAAAGTAAGCAAATATTTCATATTACTTCTCTACTTAAAACACTCCAATAACTTCCTTATGCAATTAAAATACAATCTAAACTCTTTATCATAGTGAAGAAATTCCCTTCACACCCTAATACAAACCCACTTATCTGACTTCACCTATTTCTCTCCCTTTCATCAGGTTTTAGTCACTTTGACCTTTTGTCTCTCCCTTGAAGCTTATTTCACCAATTGCCATTATTTTTGACCCCTGCCTGAAACACTATTCCGAAAGGACTTCACATAACTGCTTCTCCTAATAATTCACATCTAAAACCCAATATTACCTCCTCAGAGAGGGCATACCTGACCACTTGATCTAGAATAGATCCTGGAAAGCACTTACATCTATGAAAATTCATCTTTGATTGATTTCTGTTGTTTGCTTCTCACTACTAGAAGGTAGCTTCACATACAGTGGTTGTAATGTTGCCAAGCACATGGTGAGCACCCACTAAATAACTGCCAAATACATTAATTTATTGAATAATAGCAGACACTAAACAATAAATTATTACATAATTATTTTAATTCTCACAATAAACTGCTAGGTAGATATTTTAATATATGAAGAGCTTAGGTATAGATTGTGTCTAACTTTTATTAGATCATTGATAGAAGCTGATCTTCTGAATACTATGGAATAGTTACCTCCATATCATATTCTCTATTTTGACTATAAGCATGAGACCATGGACCTTGTGTAGTATTATGCACTTTTCTAATAGTTTCTATTTAAATAGATATTTATAAAGTGGAATTACAGCTATGAGAAGATAGAATAAATTTTAATTAAACATGCTATTATTTATAATATATGATATATTTCTCAAATGACTCAATTTTGATAAAGAAAGAATGAAATGAAATAGAAAATGAAGAGGTAGAGGAAGAAGAGAGGGAAGAAAAAGAGGTGGAAAGAGAGGAACAGAAACAGGAGGGAGAATAAGATCAACAGATATTATTAAAAAAAATCAACTACTGATGTAGCATTCTCACTTTTAAATAAATGTCCATTAATTTAAAGGCAACATTAATCAGTATAGTTTGATCAATTTCAGCACAAATTTATTCTGATACAGCACTGTTAAGAACACTTCAAACTATTAAAAAGATGAATGTGAAATAAAGAGGCTCTTGCTTTATTGGAACTGAGTGACTGAGATCAAGAGTGGTAGCAGTCACTTAGGTTACAGTGGCACATTAAGTGGATCTGTGAAAAGGTCAATTCAGTTGTCTAGCTAGTTAGCAGCATGCCAGGTTTTTCCAGATCTGGTTTTGGCCATAGTGTATAATATACCTATTTTTTTCTAATTTTATTGAGGTATAGTTGACAAAGTTCTTATATAATTACATTGTACAACTTGATGGTGTGATAAACATTTACGTTGTGAAATATTCACAAGGTTCATTCATGTCACCTTCATCTGCACACCACACACACATATGATACCTTGGCAGACACACACCACAATAACCTTGTGACCTTCTTTTATTTTTTCCAGATGTTCTAAAATATATTTTAATCCATATGTATATACATGTATATGTTATATGCCAAAGAAAAATTTAGGTTAATCAGTAAAAGCACAGACTGCATGATGAATTTGACAGTATCTTATCTCTTGAGTTAATATTCCAGAATATTTTTAGGTGTAATTACTTATTAGCAGATGCTACAATCCGATTATAGCCAATATCAAGATTCATATTGTTTCTGTTGACACTTCATTTCCTCATCAAATTGAAGGATAAGATTTTGTAAATGAGTATTATGAGTCCACTCTTGATATGTGTATTTAAATTTCATCTTTCTCAGAAATTGTTTTTAGAAGATGATTATGGTTTATGTTTCTCTCCATTTTGTTTCAGTACTGTTTTTCAAAATATTACTTGAAAGCATGTGGTCATTAAAAACATTCATGTATTTGTAATTCTATTAATATTCATGAAATATCTTGTTTCTGAAACTTTTTATATGAGTATCAAGCAAATGGGTTCCAAGTTCATCTCTAAATTAATTAGTACACTACTTTAAAAATATTTTGGGACACTGCACTGTGCAATACATTGTGTGAGGCATTAGGTTAACATGGTGAATAGTATGGATTTAGACTTTGCCATCATGCTGCTTTCACTCCACCTAGTAGGACAAAAAACCATGAGCAGTCAGTAAAACAAATCACAATATGTACTACAGAGACAGCCTGTGGGATACAAACATATATTCACTTTTTTGAATTGTATAAGAAAATAAAGCTTTTGTCAAGGTTGAATTCTTAGATGTTCTAAAGTTGAACTGAAACCTACAATTATAGAGAAGCAGAGGGAACAGTACGTGAGACGATCTGAAAGGCAAGAAATAGCACAGTAGGATTTAGAAAAATAAGAGTTCAGAAGCCTATAGAATAAATTTTCAATGGTGGACAAGAAAGGGAAAACAGATAAAGCTATAGGAAAAGGTAAATGGATAGCTGAAATAGGGTTTTGTCACTATGTTAAATTGCCTGGATTTTTATTTTAAGCTCAGTGGCAAAGTCATTGCAAAGTTTATGCAAAGGCTTATGTGAACAAAATGTCATGTGAATTTTACTTTTAGAATGATCACTTGGAGTGGAGAAAACTGGAAACAAAGAGACATTTAGAAAGTTGTTGCACGTATCCAGTTGGGAGACGGTGTGGAGAGGTAGAGATAATGTAGTTGATGACAATGATCATTCTCTTGACACAAAATAATAAACCACCAATCTTAGCTAGACTCTGAGAGGAAGTTTAATATAACATAAAACTCAGGTTATTTTGTTCCTTTATTAGAGCCAGAAATACTAGAGTATTAAAAATAAGGCATATAAAATATGAGCTATTTTAATTATCTGTTCTAAGATAATTGCACTTTACACATGATGTTTGTTTTGCTCTTTAAACAGTCACTTATTTGCTTTTCTATATACATTTTGAAACAGCATGTCAAAATCTCCATATTCAAAATGAGGGGTTTTCAAAATAATAAAGGAACAAGGACATTAAACAAATAATCTAACACACAAATAATCAGAAGCACAGGGACCTGATACTGTAATTCTGTGTAAATTAATTAAAATATCTTGTAATGAACAAAAGCTAAGGACTTGACCGGGATCAGTAATGCAAAAGTCTGGCTACTTTGATATTTTGCAGGTTCACTTTTGAGTTGGCTATAAAGGGCAGTGTCCTCAGGCAGACTATCTATTTCTATTTGTACTAATTTCCTAGGGCTTCCATGAAAAAGTTCCACAAAATGAGTGTCTTAAAACAAAAGAAATGTGTACTCTCAAGGTTCTTGAGGCTACAAGTCAACAAACTTGGTTCCTTCCAGAGGCTCTAGGGTGATAACTGTTCTTGGTAGTTGTAGGCAATCCTTTATCTCCTCTAACTTAAATAATGTCCTGTGAAGTTAGCTATTATTAATACAACTTTTATTAGAAAATAAGGGTGTAATAGAAGAAAAGAAGATATATTTTATAAATTTATTCATAACAAATACTGATACATACTCATAAAAAATAAGGAAGAACTACTTATAGAAATTAGAGTCACATGGTCATAACTAGTATTTATAACTATTTTTTTCCATTACGCAGTTGATATTCCTTGTGCTCTGAGCAAGCACCTCAGATGGTCACGGTTCTTTGCTTGGTGGATTGATCCATACCTTCAATCCTGTAAAGTCTGCACCTTTAGTAGTCCTGCCTGGACTGGGTTGTCGTAATTTTCCATTAATTTTACTCTTAATCTCTCCAGTACATGAGGAGGAATATCATTCAGTGCAGGAGTTAGGTTTGTTCATTTTGGAAGTGGGCGCTACCCAATATTCAACCAATCGCTAAACAGTATGCATTGACTATAGCACTGACTTATCCTGTGATATATGACTTAATCTCATATCTACTTCAAATATTTATTTAAATTCGACTTCTCATTGAGGCGAGCCTTGCCACTATATGTAACATCACTGCTCCCATATTTCTTCTCCTCATCCCACATCTCTTTATTTTTCTCCATAATACTTATCATGTTCTAACATATTACAGACCTTATGTACTTTTTAACAGAAATATAACATGTCAACACAATTAGAGATTATCAGGCAAGGCAGCAAGTAGCTGGTAGCTATCGTAGTATTAGCTCTCAAACATGGTAAGGCTGCCCATCAAAGAATGCTTTCTGTGTTCTAACAGATGCTATACCCCAGTGAACATACGACACTCTATTACTGCAAGATTGGGAGTTTCTTTGTTGGAGATTGAAGTTCATGTATCCCTCATTATTCACTGGATACATTCAGTCCTAGAAATCTTTTCTTTACATTCTGTTGTAACATTTGAACATGGTATCAAAGTATGCCCAATAACACTGTCATTATTTTCTTTATAAAAACAAGTAAACATCAGTGTTAGGTAACATTAAACTTTCATCAGTGAAGCTGTTTGCTGTAATCTTCATAGATTACTTTAAATTAAACAATCTTCATAGATTACTTTAAATTAAACAATCATGAAGTCAGAGGTTCAGTTTATTCAGGATTCTAGTAATGCCATTTAGACATATTGCCTGAAAAAAAACAGTTATTAAAGTCTTTTGTGGCACTATCTGCATCTTAAGTGCACACTTTCAATTTCTCATTGCAGCAACTCGTGTGAGCACTCTTCTACTTAACAATTCATATATTTCATTATGTTAAAGCAGGGCCTTTAACTCAATTCTTATTTTTTTGAAAAATATGCTAAAAACTCAGTGATTGTGAAGTGCTCATATTATTTATTTTCATTATGTTTTTCAAATTGAATAAATAACAATAGAACATTGTTGCCAGCAGACTGTTTTTCTGTGACTAAAGCAAATATAGATTGCAAATATAGATTGCATTTTAGGATAACCCATTCCTTGCTATGCATGGAGATTGTACTCTGTAAAGACTAATCATTTTGTAGTCTAAATCATCGTTTGCAAAATAACGGTTAAATAAAGTAAAAAAAAGAAAACTCTTATGACTAACGTTGAATGTAGGGAAAAGAAAAATATCTAAGAACATTCTTTTTTATATGAACTACTCATATGGCAACGGCTAATTTATACTCTCTAAACCACTGTTTTTGTCCAAATGTAAATTAAACAATCTTCTAGCGTGAATATATAATATAATTGCTTTTCCACATTAGAGGCATTAATATTATATTAAGTCTAACTGTCATTTGATAGAGGAATCTTGCCAATAGCTTATTCTGCTTTCTCTGTGAGAATAATATTTTCATTATTAATATGTCTGATTTTACTAACTCCTCAAAAGTAGTTTGACTCAGGCATGTTTTTCTACAAGTGGGATGCTTTTGAATGATGTTTCTGTTCTGGGGTGTGCTCTTGCTTTTAGCAACAAAATTCATCAATTTTGTATGAAGGGACATTAGTTTGGTTTTCTTCCAGAAAACACACTATTTGGCTTTTGGGGTATTCTTTTTGCTGTCTTTGAAAAAAACAAAAACAGAAACACATTCTTGATGCTTCATGATGCTATTTGAAGATTCATAAAAGACAACCTACTGGCCAATATTTTAGTGAAAGTCCAATACATTTCATATTTCACATATCACATTTCTGATTCTCCATTTTCTGTTTTGTTTTAGTTACTTGTTCAAAACCATCATATTTACAGATTCACTTATATCATCACTCAAGATAAGTTTTATATTAAAGTTCAGTTTTCTCCTTAACTTAGTCACATCATCTTCAATTATATTTGATTTATTTTCTTCGTTACCTTACCTTTTCATAACAATTTATGAAATATTGGCCTAATATTATTATAGCTTAGAAGTTTGAAAACTAAAAATATAACAACTGAAACATAGCAAAAGTAGAAAAACATGTGATCGAAAGTAAAATTAAAAATTATGGTAACTAAATGTTAGCAGGGACAATCTAATAATCTTTGTCCATATCATGCATAGATCGGTTTCACCTATATGTTTAATAAGGGAATCATGATATTTTATTAAAAGTCATAATCCATCATATATTTAAAGTGTTTAAAATGTTAATAAAATGTTTATATTGCTTTTCTGTTTTAAAACTACCAAATAACCTGAGAACCCACAACAGACAGAATAATCACAAATTATAGTCAAAATTATTGTGATCTTACTAAACTAAATCTAGAACAGTTTAATCAGCTCAATATTTATTGAGCCACATTTGTACTAGGTACTGCATCTGGATCTTGGGATACAAAGATAAATAAAACAGGGGTCTTCTAGTTAAGCATGATGAGGTGAGCACTTACGTTTACTTCCATGCCCTTTTAAAATTACAAGAATTGACATCAGCAAGATAGTGGCATGTGACGTCCCAGCCCTCATCCCTCTACAGAAACTTCAATTTAACAGTGGCAAATGAACCAAAATATGTTGATGAGAAGTCCAGAATCCAGCTAAGAAGTAATAATATGCAGATGCATACAAAATTGAGGACAGCTGTGTTGAGATGGATAAAAGAACAATTTCCCTTTACCCATATTAGCCCTTTAGCCAAGCCAGAACAACTCGGAACCTAGAGAGATTGCTTTGGCTAATGACTTCTCCCTCAGGGGAAAGAAAGAACGTGCATCCAAGATCCCTGGTTATTTGGGGTGCTGCCCCAGAACATGAAGTGTAGAGGGAATCAGCATAGTTGGATGTCTGAAGGCATCCAAGAAGAAAAGAAAGGGGTAGGTAGTTTACTGCAGAGCCACATCTCTGCAAGATTGGGAGAAAGTACACAACCATAAGACATCTTCCCCAGGAGGATGGGAGAGGAGTGGAGAACATATCCAATAACACAACCTTTCAGTGTACTGTACTCCAGGACTAATGGACCGGTGGCTTATTGTGGGTAGCATGGCTATGCAAGATTGGGAGAAAGCACACAATCCTTACCTTCTCCCCCAGGAGGGAGGGAGAGGAATGGAGAGTACATCCAACATCCCAGACATTCAGTGCACTGCCCCACAGAACAGGGCTGGGTTGCTTCCTGCAGCCAGCATGGCTATGCAAAATTAGTAAAGGTTCACAGTCAAGAAACTTCTTCTCTGGGAAGAAAAGAGAGGAGTGGAGAATACACATCTTTTTATAAAAATAAAAACAAAAAAAAAACCTGAAAGACTAATTATCTCCAGCTTGGCTGATTGATGAAGGTCTTTCCCTGTCAAAGCCAGTCCATAAAGACTGGGAAAGGTGATTTGATTGCACAGAGGGCAGACCTGGGCTAGGAGGTACATGAATGAGAAATTTTCTTTCAAGAAATCTAACTATCCAATGGAAAAAAAATCAAAAGATCAATCATAAAAGAAATAAAGATTTCTACAGTAAGGCAACTTCGATGAAACATACTAGCATAAATCCTTTGGTCCAGATTCTAAATACTGAAACACTAGAACCTCAATTAGCTTTCTGTTATCTCAATAAATCTAGAGAACATTCAATGAACAGTAAACACTTGAATAAAAGAAGAATTACAGAGACAAGCTGTGTCTAAAAAGTCAGACACTCTATGTTGTAGAATAAAACACTGTAATGGGGAAAGATTAACCCTAGTCTATTTGCTGCCCTGATCTCATCAAAAAAATCTTCAAATTACCAAACTATTTGCAAGTAACTTAACTGTATTCCAGATTAAAGCTCAAGTATATTTATGGAAGTTGTAAAATATTCAGAAATCAAGACGGTAAAATTCCCAACACTGGGCATCCAATGAAAACTTCTCAGGCAAGCAATGAAGCTGGCAAATACATCCCATAATGGAAGGAGAAATCAATCAATAGAAAAACACTAAGATGTGATCCAAGTGAGAGAATGTCAACAAGAACATTGAAAAGGTTATTATAACTGTAATGTAACTATTTTAGTATAACTTTATTATAATTATACTGTTACATAACTCTTTTATGGAAGTAGAGGAAAGCTTAGTATGATTAGTAGAGAAATTAAATGTATAAAAAGACACAAATTTAGTGTCTAGAGATAAAATTTACAATACCTGGGCCCCCCCCCAAAAAAAGAAAAATCACTTACTGAGAGTAACAGCATACTATATACAGCAGAATAAAAAGTTATGAAAATTGAGACAGAGCAACAGGAGCCATGCAAAGTAAAATACAGGTAGAAAAAAATATGAACGGATTATCATTAGCTGTGGGACAACATTAGTCAGTTACATTCACTTAACTGGAGTCTCTGAAGGAGGACTTAAAAATATTTGAAAAAATAATGGCTGAGGATTTTCAAATTTTAATCAAAATTACATCCAAGAAGACAAATAAATCTCACTCACAAGAAACATAAAATTATACTGTCTTATTATAATTAAAGTATCAAAACAAGTCTTAAAATCACCAGAGAACAGCACATTACATAAAGAGATTCTAATATAAAGATGATAGCATACCTCTGGTCAGAAAGAGTACAAGCTGAAAGACAGTGGAGGACCATCTTTAAATTACAGAAGAAAAAAAAAATTCCACCCATCTAGAGTTAAATACTCAGTAAATCTCTAAAAGCAAAGATGAAATAAAGATATTCTCATACTACAAAAGCTGAAAAATAAGGATTCGTCAATAGCAGACCAGTACTACAAGAAACATTAAAGGAAGTCACTTAAAGCAGATGAAATTTATACCAGATAGGAATCTGCATCTACACAAAAGAATGAAGAGCACTGAAAATACTTATTTTTGTGTCAATTAAACCTGCATATGACTGAATTTATACACAGTAAAGAAGCATAAATGTACTGGAAAATGTATAATAAAGTGTTTTTAAGACCAAATTTGTCTTTAAAACTGGAAACAGTGCAAATGTTCATCAGCAGTATAATGTGTAAATAGATTGGGTTATATTATTAAAAAATCTTTTATATAAAAAGATGAATATTAAAACAATATTAAATAAATGATGCTAGGGGCAAGATATGCATACACTTTCATTTGTATAAAGTTCAAAACTGTAAAAACTTCATGACTTTAGAAGTCAGAAATAATGTTTACCTTTGAAAGATCTTGACTGGAAAAGTTCATAATGAAACTTCTGGGTTGTTGGGTGTTCTATTTTATTTTATTTTTATTTACTTATTTTTTAAATTTTATTTTATTTTTGGCTGTGCTGTGTGTTCGTTGCTGTGCACGGGCTTTTCTCTAGTTGTGGCAAGCGAGAACTACTCTTTGTTGCAGTGCACAGGCTTCTCATTGCGGTAGCGTCTCTTGTTGCGGAGCACGGGCTCTAGGTGTGAGGACTCAGTAGTTGTGGCTCACGGGCTCTAGAGCGCAGGCTCAGTAGTTGTGACACATGGGCTTTGTTGCTCCATGGCATGTGGAATCGTCCTGGAACAGGGCTCAAACCCGTGTCCCCTACTCTGGCAGGTGGATTCTTAACCACTGTGCCACCAGGGAAGCCCGGGTGTTCTATTTTATAACTCAGGTGTAGGTTATATGATATATTCCCTGTGTGCTTATTATATGTGCATTTACTGTATTTATATTATTATTAAATATTTTAAAGGATTCAGTTATAATTCTCTTGGGGAATCAACAAGGAGTAAATGTATATTGAGTTGGAAAGGGTAACAATATAAATCCGTATCTTCAACAGTAGAATTGAAATATATAATATTCATAACTAATATATTTTAAAGATACCAACATTCATGTATATAAATGTTTCTTTAAATCTGAAAAAAGTAGATAAATGATTGCAAACTTTTTAACTGTCTGAAGCAGCAATAGGGAAGGGCATGGTGGATCAGGGGAACTGATATTTTAAAATATAATTCATCTACTATTTTTTGACTTTCAAAATCTGTAATGACATACTTTAAAAGATAGTACATATTTAAAGACAAGTGTTTAGTTCTCATGGACCAAACAATGTATGGAGGGAAAATATGCTATATTTCTTTATTAGAATTCTTATTATACTATATTGTCATTTATTAATTTCTTATCTCTGTAGAGTAGAAATTACTATATTAGGTCAAGGAATTTTTCTGTGTTCTTTTGTTACATCTGAACAACACAGAATAACTTCTGGTATATAGTAGCACTCTGTAAATACATGTGAAATGAATGTATAAATAAATGCATTAAAGATATCAGTCTGTAAATTCTGGAAATATTCATGTTATGACAATATAGATAAAAATATGGCTTTAAACAATTGAGGGGAAAAGGTTAAGTTTAGAAATTTAGGTCCAGTCAGAATGTCAATGTGGGATATTCTGAATGAATCTTACAAAAGAATCAGTGACTTTACAATTACATGTTGTTTTTATCCTTTTTGTGCAGTCTTGACAACATGAAAAAATTGACCACATTGACTATCCTGGGCTTTTACTAATTGTTTCATCTCTTTATTTATTCCATTTTTAAGGACTCAATAATTCCTCAGGCTTAAGCTGAATGATTGGCTTTCAGTGACACAAAATAACTTCTATTTAAAATACCATTGGTGCTGCTGGATCACTTACAGCAGATTATAATCCTTGATTTTTCTATTATTTTTATCATTTCAAACCCTCCACTACTTTCACATCTGCAGAACCAATTCATGAGTCAGATATAACTATTATTCAAAAATTTTAGCTTTATTAAGCTGCTGCTCTCTTTAGGAATTCAACTTCTTCATTACCACTACATGTGAACTACACTAACACTTGGGTTTACATAAAATAATTATTAAATAAGTAACATAATAATTGATATTCATATTCATTAATAAATGCAAATTATAAATGATTAAAAGTTCCTCAGCAATGTTTCTTAGATGATGTCCCCAAAGTCTATTAATTATACTTGGATTTAATTATAAAGTCAGCTGTGAGGCAACTAAACATCAGGAGAGCAGTTGTTTTGATATATTACCTTTTTGATACTGAGCTTTGTGATCAGTTTATGCACCAAACTATGTAATTTGAAATTCTAATCCCACATTTAAATTGTGTTATGCCATCATATATGAGCAAGATCAATGGAAAACATGATTAAATTTAAAAATATGTTGTGAAAATTATATGCTACTTATACCAATATTTCCTAATTACAGGTTTATAATCTTACTATACTTTAGCATAATGTTTATTAGATTTAATAGAAAATAGCTGTCCATGAAAATTTTAGTAGAAGTAATATGGATTTCTAAGTTTGGATATTTCCATTATATTTTATATTTGTTCTTTCCTTAATCTATGTCCTTTTACTGCACTGAGACTGTGAAATCCCTCTTAGAGGAAAAATCTGATTTTTTAAAAATACTGCTTGCCTATATTTTAAAACTAAAATTAAAGGAAAACCTTAAATTATTACAAATGAATTGTTTTAAATATATATGCATATTTATATTTGGACAAGATTGTACTGGAGACAGAAAAAATAACTTGAAAGTATCTAAATCCACAGTAAAGACAAATTAATGCTGAATAGGGACTCAACATGCATACTATATCTGAGTTTATTTCTCTATTTAGTCAGGTTAGCCTAATAATATATATTTATTAAGTACTCACAAGATTTATACTTTAAACTACTCAACATATATCAATCAATAGAAAATAAAAAAACAAAACAGTAAAGACACGATACTTGTTTCCTGTATTTGATAGTAGCAGTCGTTGATAACTAATCCATTAGTATCCAGTCAGTTTAATTGATGTTGTTTTTGCACTACTCTTTTGTCATCTATGATTATCACATTAAGTTTTCATAAAAGTGATAATTTCTTAGAAAATGACCTGTTTCATAACACTCTTCATAAACTTTAAAAATCTGATTTAAATATTTTTATGAAAATTTATGACAATTTTTTAAGAGTGATGGCCTGCTAGGTAATTTTCACTAAAAGTTACAACTTGTATTATTAAGTTTAATGGTTAATTCTTATGTATTCATTAAGTTGTTTTCTAACTTTATCGTTAGGTTCAGAAATTATTTGCCTTACAAAAATTTTTCAATTTTATCTAAATGAATTATCAAGTAACATACCTTGTACATTTAGTGTGGTTTCCCATACCTTCTATATCTCATATTTATCTGAAACTAAAATGGGTCTGAAATTGATTTCTTCATAGACATAGATTTTACTAAAATTAATTTTAGCTCAATATTTAGCTTGTGCTTATAGATTCAGCAAAGTGCAATCTAACAAATACAGCTTCCATTTTCTAACAATTTCACATGAACTTCACTTTCCAATCTACCGTTCTACTGATCCCCTTCAAATACCCTGAACTTTCACTCTAATTTGATTTATTTATTTCAATTTCTGTCCTTGCTTATTTCATTTCCTTTCCTGAACATATTCTTGACCTGTTCAAAGTGTAGCTAATGTCATAAAATATTCCTTAACCACTCAAATTAGAATTGAATTCTCCCTTTCTAAGGATCAATTTATATTTATTAGCACATTATCACTTTTATAAAATATATTTAATTCTACTTGAAATCATGGTATGTCCATACATTTTAGAATATTGACTCCTTGAAGCCAGGTCCTGGTTTCTTTCGTTGTTTAATAAAAATAAATATGTTACATACCATTTTAGCACCTTGACCATTTTCCCAACTCTACCCTCAATTTCTCCACCATAAAATTAATCTCTCATGCTTTTTCTATATTAAGGAACACTGTATAATTTATAATTTCAATTTTTTGTATAACTTACATTTGCCCCTATGTTGATTACTGCTTCCCAGGTGATAGGTTTGGAGTCTTTTACATTCTTTCTCTTAGTGGTTTTCCCTAGGATATTTGTTCTTGACCTTCTTATCCTCTCACTTCACTCACATTCCTAGGTGAGGTCATCATCCTTTTCTTCGAGGTTTCCACTTCCACTCATAGATTGGTTACCAACCTATATCTCCTAAGTTTAGAGTGACATGTAAACTCCAATCACCTTCTGGAAATGAACGGATATCATACAGAAGGATAAATTGTGTCTAAAATGGAAACAGTGACCACTCTGTCTCCCAGTTGCCTCCCCTCCTCTATTCTATATCTTGCTAAGATAAGCATAGGTTGATTTACTCTGACCAAAGATTGGTTTTCAGTTGTCACTTCACCCTTTACATAATAATCAGATTCCTAGTGCTACAGAGGCAATATCATGACTATCTCTCAAATCTTCTCATGTTTCTCTCTCCCAGCCATAGCTTTAATGCAACCTCATAACTTTTCTAACTGGCTACTAAGCTACCAGTCCATTTACTGTTTCTACAGGTTTGTTTGATTTTTTAAAATATTTTTATGTTTTAATTCTAATTTTGAAATAATTTTTGATTTACACAACAGTTGCAAAGATAGTTCAGAGAGTACTCTTATACCTTCACTTAATTTCCCCAAATGTTAACATCTTACATAATTATGGCACATGATTTCTGAGCTAAAATTAAGAAATTAGCCTGGCACATTACTATTAATTGAAGATTTTATTAGGAGTTTATAAATTTTTCCATTAATGTCATCTTTCTCTTCTAGAATCCCATTCAGGATATCACATTACATTTAACCATCAAGTTTCTTAGTCCCCACTTGTTTGTAACAGTATCTCAGACTTTCCTTGCTTATCATGACATGGACTGTTTTAAAAAATACTGGTGAGGTATTTTGTAAGATGACCACCAATTTTTAATGTTTTCTCATGATTAGACTTGATATTTTTTGAGGAACATAATGCTGAGGTGAAGTGACCTTCTCATTATAGCATGTCAGAAGGCAAATAACATTAACATAATTATCACTGTTATTAATGTTGATCACTTGCTTAAAGTTATATCTGCTAGTTTTTTCTACTGTAAAGTTACTATTACTTTTCCTTTTCTATATTCTTTGTAAATAAATCACTAAGTCCAGGCCATTCTCGAGAGGAGAGGAATTAAGCTCTATATCTGGAGAGGAGAGGATCTACATATATTATTTGGAATTCTGTAAGGAACTGTATCCTTTCTTATTTTAATGAAACATTGTTTCCGTATTTTTTATAGTCTGAAGTACAAGTGTTTTAGAAAGGTGTACAAAGTCTTCTTTAATCAGATACTTCCTTTCCTGGCTAACTTCATTTATGGATTACTCCCTCTTGTAATTTGTGAAGACTAGTTATAGTTTAGTGTGATTGTACCATGATTTTCCAAACCATTCTTTTCTGGAATGACCTGTCCACTTTTTGGAATGACCTGTCCACCATATACACACTCATATATATCCTTTCCTATTATATTTTCTCAACATTCTCAGAGGGAATTGACTGGTTATTTTTGTGTGTGTGCGCTACTGTGCAAGGACTGTATCCTAGAACCACATTTATCAGAGTGCTTAACAATTTTTTTTTAAGTAATTTACTCATTCAACACAACATTATAGACTAGACACTGAAGATATTTCTTTTAATACTTTCACTGCCAGATCTCACATTCTCTTCCATAATTGCAGTCAATAAGTGTTTGTTTAATGAGCAAACTGATGTAAGACTCTTCTAGGTTCTCAAATATGTGATTTAACTGTATTGTTACATGCTCATGCACAAAGTTATGTAGCATTCATTACAAGATGAAGATGATGATAGATAGGAGGAGGAAGAGGAAGAAGGAGAGGAAGAAAAGATGAAATTGAAGGGGGGAAGGAAGGAAAGAAGGAAAGAAGTACAGATGGAGAAATGGATAGAGAGAAAATCTAATACAGAGAAAAAACAAATTCAAATTCTATCTTTCTGGGAGATAAAACTCTAAAATCCTCAAACAACTTATTCCTTTCCTCTTAGGTTTCTGTGTTATTTTCTATCTACTGCTCTACTCTAAATAACAGTTACATGCATAAAAATTACTTTTTCCAAAATGTCATTTACAGTGGATAAGTCAAGTGCAGAGGTTTGTGCCTAGAGCATTTTTCATTAGCATTTATGTTTGAGGATATTTGTGACTTTCACTTTCAAGACATTTATGGACCATACATTGTCTGTGTCAGCATTTTTCCTGATTTTTTCATAGCATGCAAATTGCTAGTTATTAACCTGAGACACACCTTTGATTGAGGTTTCCTTGTGTTCAAATAATTCACTTTTTAAAAATACCATAGGAAATGTCACTGCCATTGACTCTTTACTTCATCTATTTTACATTTCTTAGATTGCATATAAATATATCCTTTCTCAATAATGTTTTAGTAATATTTGTAAGACTCTTGGGACAATGCATTTGCTTTTGAAAACAGAATTCATGTTTATTGCCCCAAAATCTTCTCTGTAGTTTTAAATTTTACTTTAAATTATTAAAGGATTATTAAAGATAAGTCTTTCATAATACTTTCCTAATACATTGCCCTGGCTCACTGTATATCATACTAATTGATCATTTTGTTTCAATGGCATTTTAAACGCTTTGAAAACCTATTGCTACATGGGTAGACATATTTTATTTCTTCAGTTAAAAACTGAAACAACTGAATATTCATTTTGTAACAATTGGTTGTAAGAGAAAAATCTATATAAGAGTTGTTTTTAAGGAAAATGCATGTAACAAATACGAATCCAAATGTTCAAATGTGCTGTTTTCAATAAAACCTCTCATTATAACCATTACTTTTCCTAAAATTTATGTGAAGCTACAGCTTGTTTTGTGTATTCCTCTAAGTAAATAGATGTCTTAAAATTATTCTATTGTTATGCAATTATGGTAAAGTTGCAGTCTCATTCTTTTATAAAGTTATTTCTAATGATTATCTTCCATTTTCATTCACTAGAAGCAGAAAATAATATAAGAATTATAACATTATAATGGAGTGAGACATGTCTACATATGAAATTAATAGATATGGTGTTGATTTAAATATTTACAAAGAGTAGAGACTTTAGACAGTGGTATGTAAGCATTCTTGATGAAATAAACATTTAAATAGAAAGCTATGGGGTTTTGCCTAAATTATATTTACCTGGTAAAATGTTATTTATGAACCATTGGATTTACCATTTCTTTCTCTTTCTATCTATTAAAGAGCAAACAGCTTGAATTGAGCTATTTTGAAAGGTTATTTTACTTTTTTTTAAATAGAGGTATAGTTGACGTACAGTATATATAAGTTTCATGTGTGCAACATAATGATTCACAATTTTTAAGGTTATTTTCCATTTATATTCCCTGTGTTGTATAATATATCCTTATGGCTTATTTATTTTATACATAGTAGTTTGTACCTCTTAATCCCCTACCCCATCTTGCCTCACCTCTTTCCCTCTTCCCACCGGTAACCACTAGTTCGTTCTCTCTACCTGTTTCTTTTTTTGTAATACTTACTAGTTTGTTTTAGTTTTTAGATTTCACATACAAGTTCAAAAGGCTATTTTACTTTCAATGGTACCAGGAAATTGTGTATTTGTATGAAATTCAATCAGAGGGCATATGTTAGTGGCCCCATGAATGATTTAATAGCATGTTTTTAAAAAATTTTATTGAAGTATAGTTGATTTACAATGTTGTGTTAGTTTCAGGTGTACAGCAAAGTGAATCACTTATACATATACATATATCCACTCTTTTTTAGATTCTTTTCCCATATAGGCCATTACAGAATATTGAGTAGAGTTCCCTGTGCTCTACAGCAGGTTCTAATTAGTTATCTATTTTATATATAGTAGTATGTATATGTCAATCCCAGTCTCCCAGGTTATCCCTTCCCCCATCCCCTAGTAACCATAAGTTTGTTTCCTACATCTGTGACTCTACTTCTGTTCTGTAAATAAGTTCATTTGCACCGCTTATTTTAGATTCCACATATAAGTGATATCATATGATATTTGTCTTTCTGTGTCTGACTTACTTCACTCAGTATGACAAGCTCTAGGTCCATCCATATTGCTGCAAATGGCATTATTTTGTTCTTTTTTGTGGATGAGTAATATTCCATTGTATATATGTACAATGCTTAATTTTTTAAATTTATAATTCCTAATAATTGTAAGTCACCAATGATGAATGTTAAAGAGAAATATGAGTTATTTCTCTCAATATTGTATTGTGAGATATTCATATTGTTGCATGAGGTTTCTCATTTCTGTATGGCATTTCCTTACATGAGTATACATGAGTAACTTAGTCCAACTCTTGATAGAATTTTAGTTTATTTCAAGTTTAAGACAATTATAAATTGTGTTTTTCAATATTTTTGTTCAGGTCTTTGGTGAATATGTGTGTGTGTTTGTGTGTGTTGGATATATATATATGTGCATTGATTACTTAATTGTAGTGTATGCATACTGTTTAGATTTGGTAGAAACTGTCCAAAATTTTAAAAAATAATAATATTGAGAGAAAAAATCCTATACTAAAGAATACATACAAGATGATTTAATTTAATATATATATTAATAGTTGCAAAACAGGAAAACTAATCAAGGTGTTAGAAGTCAAAATATTATTTATCCTAAGGTAGGGAGGGTAGTTACTGGAAGTAAGCAGAAAAGGTGTTCCATGGGATCCTGCTAATTATCTGTCTCTCAATTTGAGTTCTGATTCATGGAGTACTCACTTTTAAAAATGTATCAATTTTGGTAAACAAAGTACACTTATGATTTTTGCACTTTTCTGTATGTATAGCATAATTCAGTAACATTTCACATTAACAACAAATATGGAAAGTTATTCAATATATAGCAAGAATGGTTCCTTAGACAACCGTAGGTTTCTAGCCATTTGATATTCAAAAATTCTTGCTAGCATTTCTACAATATTAATAAATATATATGTGCATAAAAACAACTTATTGTGCATTGTATTTAATACAGAAGTTTCTATACTCATTCAAAAATACTTATTGAGATACAACTATGTGCTAAATACTCAGATACGAATTTTGATTAAAGACAAGACAATCACCGACTAATAGGAAAAGCAAGTCAACCAGGCAATTGTACTGCTGTGTGGTGTCTGCTAAAATCAGAGTGACCATACATCATGCTTTGCTCTGATTTAGACTAATTGTCATTATTCAGTTATTAACATCTAAATTTTAAGTTAAAAGAATCCACTTGCACAGTAATTTGTATGATCAGCCTAGCTGTTGTTGAATTTAAAATCAAAGTATGATGAAAATCTGGAAAGGAAATTGATAAACTCTGCTGCAAGTTGGAAGAGTTTTGTTTCTTTTGATGCTGTTGTTTGTCTTGAATTGGTATAGTGGGGGTGAGGAAACAAACACTGGGCTGGATCTTTTAGGAATAATTTTTCCTCCTCACTCAAGTCATCGTTAAGTTTCTTCTAGTTGCTAGCACATTTCTAATGCTTTTCACACTAAGTAGTTATTAGTATTCATTTAATCCTTGTCTTAAGCAGACTGTCTCTGAAGTACAGGACATTGATTCATCTCTGCGATCCCAGTCCTAACACAGTCACTGTCAAAAATTAGCCCTTCCATAATTTGTGGTAAATTGGTCAATTAGCTTACAGATCATGTTGACCTTCAAGAGCTTATGACTGTACCCACTGAAACACTATAAGCAGGGGTCCCCAAACCCCCGGGCCACGGAGCTTCATCTGCACCACCCTCATCATTCCCCATCCCTCGCGTTACCGCCTGAATCATCTCCTGCATTACTGCCTGAACCACTCCCCTCCCGTCCGTGGAAAAATTGTCTTCCACAAAAACGGTCCCTGGTACCAAAAAGGTTGGGGACCGCTGCTATAGAGCCTAGAATTTAAAAAACAAAACAAAACAAAAAAACAATAAAGATTTATATCAGTACACCTCATAGATCAATGTAAAGCTTGTATGCTAAATGTATAAAAATCATAACAGATAGATTAACTTTTTACAATGTTAGTGCAGTTGTGACATTACCACTTGTGACTGGTACCTTCATCTCTGAGTTTATATCTAATATGAAAATAATTTTTTTTAATTGCGTTTAACATTAGATTTGTACAAGAAAACAGTGACTTACTGGAGCAGATGGTGATACCCTTTGAAAGCAGCACAGGAAGAGTTAAGAGCAGAAGCTCTGACTTCAAATTTACACACTGCTTCCTCCAAACTGTGTGATCTTGGCCAAGTTATCTTAGTCTCTCCATTTTGAGGTTTATTATCTTTAATCTGGAATCCTAGTAGTACATAGTTCTTAAGGAGAGTGAAATGATTAAATTAGATACCTATAAAAGTTTAGAACACAAAGACCGGCCCACAATAAAAGCTTGTTATCATCCCCAAATTTGAAAATTTACAGAAAGGAAGAGAGAAAATAGATGCTAAATCTTCTATCAAGTTATATTTCAACATGTGTCTGGTTGTGATATTAGTTAAATGGTTACTTGGTATTAAATATGCTGAATTCCAAGAATTTCCTAAACTCATTCACTTTGAATCTGTTGCCTTTCAATGAAAAGAGCTTGTGACTGAAAATTCTAAAATCCCAAATTTATCAAATATTTACCAGTATTTAATTCTTCAGTGATTTATAAAAACTTTTTGATTACATGCATCCTTCAAATCAGTAAACTGCAGGCATAGACATATTTCATTAATAGGTACAAATAGATCAGCACCACATCGTTTGGAGAAAATTGAACTTATTAGGGAAGGTTATCTTGCTATAGAATTGCTATCCATGCTACCTGTGTAGATTATCTGTGCCACTGAAAATCTAGTGGTGTACAGGGATGAAATATAATTATTTAGTGTTATTATCTGTATTGCTCAGGAAAATTAGTATTTTAAATGGGAGATAAGTTCACAGTAATTTATGCAGCCAAAGAACAGGAAACAACCTTTTTGGTCCACCATTGATTGGAGAGTTGCTATGAATCAGATTTGATTCTTAACATGGTCCTTCAGTACATATTTTTTGGTGCTTTTTTTCTTATAAAGACAGCTAAAATTATTTTTGTTAATTTTTATTTATTTTTAAAAAATCATTTTCACTGACCAGGTTGTCTCTTGAAAAATAAAGTGAATATTATGGAGCATAGTAGATGAATTTTCTTTTCACGAAACATAGAAGACTTAGTTTCCCTGAGCTGCTGTAACAATAGACTTTTTCTGGCACATACCAGGCAACTAAACGCAGTCAAACCTTTTTTGTTTGGGGGACGTTGATTTGGAATTTATCATCATTTATATAGGGAATGAGTTAAAACATTTTTTTAGTACTCATATTGAAAGGATAAATATGTGTCTACATCCCTAAACTTTGCTTAATATAGGGAAACAAACATTTTTCTAAGAAAATTAACGTTGTAAAACGTTATTAGAGAATATATTTTAGTGATACAAGGATTTTAAAATACTTTTATTTTTTTCAGACATTTTAATATAAAAATTAGAAATACTTTATAGTTTTATAAAGATAATGCTTTACATTGATTGAGCAGGTATCATGTTAGATATACTTAGTGCTTTATGTGATTGCCTTATTGAATCCTCCCCCAAGTGGGCTATGTCTGATCTACTAGGTGGCAAGCTATATGTAGGACAGGACTGTATTTTTATTCATCACTGTAGTCCCCTCCAAGCTAAGCACTTAAATTTTTATTAAATAAAATGTTATTCTTCCTAATATCTCTATGTAGTAAGGAACTGAGACTGAGAAATGATAAGAAAAAGATCATGCTGCTTATCAAAGCTCATGCTTCTAATAAAAGTTAGAATCTGGATTAGTCTAAAACAATCTGACCAGAGAGCCTAACTCTTAACTACTTAGATCTAACAAAATACTGGCACCTCTAAATGCTACTAATTTATTTCCTTAGTGCAGTTTCTCCTTGTTTTAATATGGAAATGTCCTTTAACTAAACTTTTAGGGAGAGGAGGTGAGGTAGCAGCGAGGAAATTATTATTTTTGCTATTCTTACTCCACCTAGGTTAGACTAGAATTTGTTACACTTGGAATACAAACAGATACATTAAAGAATATTCAGATTTCGATCATGCAAAATAGGTATGTGATGAGGCAGTTGCCTGCAAGCTACCTTATATGTCTTGAAAGATAATTTTCCAAAATCTTAATATTTTCCCTCAACCATGTCTGGATAATCTACTATACCTAGTTTATCCATCAATATTTCCACTTTTGCCTGTGGTAGCTATGAAGGCTGTAAGTTTTAGGAAGATACGCCTGTCAAGAAAAAACTGTCTAAAATGTGGAAATCAATAAAGAATACCACATGTCATTTCAGTGTTACCGAAGACAATATTTAGCAAGCTCACCAAAGAATTACTTCATATTCTAGAAAATTTTAAGTGTAATTGATTTTATGATTTAACATTTGAGTAAACTGTGAATTTATATGATAACTTGTAGATTTCTGTTCAGCAGAAAAGATACCACCACAGTCGTTTATTTCTTCCCTTTTTTTAAACTCTCTATTGGGCCAGTTTTGTTTCTAACTATTGTTTTAACAATCACTTTTTTTTCTCAAAATGAGAATGAAGAGCCAGTTCCTCAAAACGTTTTCTTTTTAACCAGCTTTATCATCTACGATACTCTTATTAATTATGGGATTGAGTAAAATATGTGACTTTTTTCTTCTATATTTTTATGAGAGTAATGTTTTTAACTCTGAATATTATATCTTGAATGACGTATGCAACGTATCAGTGACCTTTAGCCAAAGATTACCAGGGGTATCACTGTAGTTGAATAAGTTGGATTCATGATTCATTAAAATGAGGGAGAATATATATCTTGGGTACTTGTGGGGTGTTTCAGTGACAGGTAAAAAGGATTTATTATAGGATTTGGGCTTTTGTTAGGTGACATTGGAAGGGCTTAAGGGAGCAGGGCATTACCTGGATTGCTCCCTAGATTAGATGCTGTCAAGAAGCAAAGGTAAATGAATGATTGGGTATCTAAATGGGTCTTATCTAGAAAAAGGACAAAATAGAATGAGGCTAAAATTATACTTGAAACAGAAGCAGCAGTCATTCACATTTCTCTTTCTCTAAAGAAAACAATAGCAATGATAACTAATAATAATAATTTTACAAGTAACAATAACAATCCACTTCTTTTCTGACTCAGAGGACTGTGGTAAAGAAAAGAAAGATACAACAGAGAGTGAAGACGTGTATTTCCCAACTTCTTACTAGTGGATTGGTTCATTCAAAGCAGGGGCCAGGCAGTTCTTAGTCTGTTATGCTCTTTGATATCGCTGATATTCGGCTAAAAATTTACTAGACCAGAGTCACTTTTACAGGGAAAGGATATCTCTGCACTGAGCCCTGGGGAACAAACCTTCTTTGAGCCACAGATGTCTTTAGTTGAAGAAGAAGCGAAATACGTTCAGCCAGGGATTGCTAACCGGTTCTGAGCAAACCTAAACCATAAATCTTTTCAGCCACAGATTCATATTCCTTCCATTGCTGTTAGCAAGGAGAATGGCACACAATGCTGTGTTTATAAAAGGCAGGATTCTGGAAGCTAAATGAGGTAATCGATACCTTGCTCAAAAACACAATTCTTCCCTCCCATCTTGGAATTACATAATCCATCTCTCTCTCTCTCTCTCTCTCTCTCTCTCTCTCTCTCTCTCTCTCTCACACACACACACACACGCACGCACGCACCACACATACACTCTGAGTGACTGAACCTAAGACACTGAGCGTTTGGTTCATAGGACACAAAGCTGACTACCTTAATGTACTGCTTACATTATCAGATTAGGCTATAATAAAAAGTCAAGTCAACATTGAGTTATCACTCTTTTTTACAAAAAGTTGAGGTTTAGAGAAACAGCAAGATAACTATAGAAAAAAATATATCAGTATACTCTGTGGATCTGAGATATAGTGTGAAATAAAATTTTGACCCAGAAAAGGGACTTATGGTATTCCATAAATATTAACTCTTAGTATATTTATTATATGTATAGTTAGCCACTTATTAAATATATAATCAAAGTAAGAATCAATGCCTATGTCGAAAATAATTTTATTGAATTAAGGTTAAAAAGGGAAATCCTGTTTTGCTATTTGTCTCTGTATCAAACTGGATATACAGAAAAACATTTTTTTAAATTTTCAGTAAATCATAATCACAGTTACACGACAGAACATTAAGAAGCATTTTTTAAGTCATTGGGTTTTCATCATAAATAGATTACAATATATAATCACATTTTATGATGTATTCTTTTCTACTGCAAATGATATCTTTGGCATTATATAAATTTTCAACACAAAAATGTAACAAGCTTAATATAAAAAGTGCTTCTGAACCCACCAATCAGCTTTGGAAGTGAAATAAAATAGAAATATTTACACTATTGTGTGCAATTACCAGACCCTTACACTTTATTAAATATCTATCATCTATTAATCATTATTTCAGAACAATATTAAATATATAGATATTAATATATACTTGCCTTTATTGCTCAGCATTTCTTTGTTTTTTTATTTATACATGTTGATTTATAGATTTCTGGTTAATTCTTTTTAATTGAGATACAATATTCCTTTTCACAATATTGCAACTTTCTTACCCTTTCTCCTCTTGTTGACTATTTAGATTGTTTCTATATTTGGCTATTATAAATGAGTTGTGATAAGCTCTCCTAAATATTTCTGCTAGGACCCAAGTAAAAGACATTTTTCTAAGGATCTAGAATATATACATTGCATAGCCATGCATGTCTTCACATTTACAATAAATTGCCAAATTAGTCTCCAAAGTGCTTTTGCAATTTTGAATCCCATCATAGTATTACAATGTTTATGTTTTTTACTACCAGACATTTAAATTTTTTGTTTCATTCTGATTATATCTTAAAGGTTTTCCCTCCTAAAGTCTTTGAAGAAAGTTCACTTTACCACACGTGGACTGCACGAAGAAATATAGCAAAAGGATGCACCTCATCCACCTTTGTTTCATAATCTCCAAAACAGATACTTTCATGGGCTATCCTTTCTCGCCTTGAATTCAAGGCAAACTATTTTTCACCAAGATTATAAGCCAACAGCTGAACTCTGAAGCAGTCTTTGTCACTCAATACAGAGTAAACAAGAATTTTATTTTGAGTGGAGGTGGGACTAGTATTTTTCATTGCCCCCAAGTTAATGTCCACCAAATAAAATGGATCTAAATCTTGTGGAAAAGTTAAAATGAAAAAAAATGAAGCCACTGGCAATACTTTAACCAAAGAAGAAACTGTTTAAAACACCTGTTATCAGATGTTTACATAACTACCTATAATTTTTTATCTTTAGAATAATGAAATTGTGATGTTAAATTCAGTTTCGTTTGTTTTGCCATGGTGTTTTTTAAATGTATCTTATCAAAAATTCTTTACACTAAAAAAACAAGATAAATTATTACTGGACATGAATGAAAGCAAAATATTCTTAGGAAGGATAATTAGAAAGATTGCCTTTTTTGCATTATTCATTTACTTCTCCTTTGACACAAAGTTTTTTGAAAATGGAAGTAAACACTGAAAATGACATTCAGAGTTCTCTGATGTTTGGATTTTAAAAACTTTCAGGTTTTTTTTTTTTTCATATCACAGAAAGAAAAATCTAAACTCCTTAGCATGGCCTTTAGGTCTAGACTTGATCTGGCCTCTGCCTGTTTCTCAGACCTCAAACTTACACATCACGATCCCTGTCATCGAAAGCTCCAATCACATTTCATGATTTCAAACTGTGTTTCATTCCTCAACTATGACACTGTTCTAGTATAGGGCTTTCACAATTATTGTACAGTGCTCTCCCAGTCAGCTTTTTGCATAACCAGCTCTTTCTTTTTATATAGATATTTAGAAAACTCTTATAATGCAATGATATCTTATTGCTTAGACATTTTATTTTATATCTTTTGAAAGAGATTCCTTAGAATTGGTTAAATATTTTTTTACATAAGATGTTTCTTTTCCCATTCATAGATATTGAAGTGAAATATGCATGTGCTTATCTGAGTCCTGTACTAGAACTCTTTCCTGACTATAGAGTTTCCCACATACAGATTAGAACCAGGCATTGAGTATAGGACTATAATGGGTATCAAATAAATTTGAAATCTAGTACCATAACCGAGTAAAGTCAAATTACAAATACCTAAATGATTTCTAGCCACATCTTTTCTCCCAGTTTTATTGAGAAATTATTGACAAATAAAAATTATATAAAAGTTGTACAAAGTGATGCTTTGACATAAATTGAATTGTGAATTCAATGTGAATTGATTATCTCGATCAAGCTATTTAACATATACATCAGCTCATATACCGCTTTTTCTTCTGCAGGAGAGAACACTTGAAATCTACTCTCTTAATAAATTTCAAGTGTACAGTGTATTACTATTAAGTACAGTTAACATAGTTAACAAAGATGCATAGTCCACATCTAAAATAATATTATTTTAACATTTTTCCCACATCTTGTTTTCAAGATGTGGGAAAAATGTTAAAATAATATTAAATGCTAATATTAATTAATATTAAATATTAAAATAATCATGAGACTCCTACCAGGTTTCATGTACTTCACTGTCAAAGGAATGATTAAAAATACAATTTTTATAAGTTTTATGCAAAAATTATGTAATGGAGGACATTTACAAAAGAAATTTAAATGTATAGCCAAATTATATTTTTACATTTTATTAAAAATTTTTTAAAAACAAAACAAAATATTTACATCACAGCAGATTTACATCTGAGCTTTTGATTAGAATGTTTATATTACTATTCTGACTCCATAATTTATAGTAGACCCTACATGTGTTACTTGATGATATCATTTATCTCATATTTACTTGTGATGATTAATGAGAGAAAACATTCAATGAATTTCGCACAGTAGCAAATTAAGCACTTCATGAAAGGATAAGTTACTATATATTCTGTTTCAATAATTTTAGATAAGTATATAAAATAATTTAAAAAATTTTTAAGTATAGAGTATGTTGTTACGTTTTGCAACAAAGATTTTAATGATAAAGGATTTTGTTCCTTAACTTTTCTTTTAATGTATCTGAAAATTATTCATTGACGGTAATGACAAGATTACCAACTAGTGGCAACCATCATTAATTACAGACACATGGTCCTTGCAAAACTGAAATATCAAGTTCAGTCACTGTATATACTAAGACTAGATTTGATATATGTATTTTAAATCTGAAAAATGACGATGTGCTAAAAGTGGACCTAATAGGCGTCATGAGTTACAAATTCAGTATAACACATTTCCATTCACAAAGGGGGTGATTCATATACCTTTGTTAAAATTACTTTTTAAAGATGAACACATACTGCAATATATTTTAGCAAGTAAATAGGAGGTAACCTTGATCACAAAAGTTGGATGTAACATGGAGTATATATGTAAGTATTCATATATTTTAGAGTAGAGATAGGGTACATGGGCTCTGAATTTAGCCACATTCTTTGTAAATTTCAGCTTTGTCACTGTCTAATTTGGGGGCGTAGGCAAGTTATTTAATCTCAAGTTACTTAAGCTAATTGTCAGTTTCACATATTTGTATACTACCACAATATTACAAGGATAATCTGATATTTATGCATGTACTACTTCTAGCAGGACAGAGCAACTACTCAATAATGTTTTTCTCTGTTATTACCTCAATACTTTTAACAATTCTGAAAATAATACAATCACAATAATCACTAATATTTATTACCCTAACGATAATGAGTATATCTGATCTTTTACATACCACTTCTTAATACAGTGATCTAAAGAATGCAGTCGTTTGATTAGAAATCAGTATGTTGTTATTTAGAATTTATAATTAGCTAGGATGTTAAAATAAGAGTCATATCATCAATTACTTAAGATTTATTTATTCATTAATCTTTACTGTCAAATTAATTTATTCATTAATCTTTACTGTCAACATCAACATAAATGTTAGTACAATTATTTGTACATGGATAACAAATGTAGTATATTTTAATTCATTAAAACATTGTTATAGTATAATATTATATCTACCAAGAAGGTATATGTTTATATCATCAGAGTATGTATTTTATTTAAAATTTTGGTTTATTCATAACTTGGGATTATTCTTTTAGAAAAGTAATGTTTTAATTTTTGTCTTTCTTTTTTTGAGTTATTTTATTTTTATATTTTGAAACCAGCACTAACTGATGTATCTCCAAAAGCCCTAGGAAGTTTGATACAAACACTGGAGCTAATTTTTGCAAATACAAAATTTATGTTGTAAGTAATAATATCTTGTGAATCTATTATAGTTGACTATTGCACATTACTGTGGACATGTGATAGGAATGAGTTTGGAATATGAAGATGGAACTAGCATATCTTCCCATGCATAGCTCTGCATTTTTGTTTAATTTTGCAGATCTGATTGAAATCATGATGCTTTTTTCAACACTAGACACTTTTTTCGTAAATTATATTCATTATGAACTACTTCAAGTAAACTATAAGTATGCCATTATATATCTTATGTTCTCCCTAGGTTGCTGTTTTAAAATGTACTACAGGAGGTAGAAACAATAAACTGCTTTGATTTGAGAGAGAGAGAGAGGGGGAGAGAGAGAGACTACTTAGTATAATTATGGGGAAAGAAGCTCAAAGTTTGAAATCAGAATACATACCCAGGATTAAAGTTATCAGAAGAGTTAAGAAAATCAGTAAATTTGAAAGCAATGATTTCTCAGGTTTTCTTTTTTTTTAAGCTATGTATTCGGAATATATATAACTTGTTGAGTTTGAAAATAAATATACACTCATAAGACTATCAGCCACAACCATCAAGGACATAAACATATCCATCACCTCAAAAAGTTTCCTCCTGCACCTTTATTAGCGTTATTATTATTTGCGGTAAGAACATTTAACATGAGATCTACCCTCTTAGTGAATTTTAAGTACACAATATAGTATTATTAGCTATAGGCGCTATGTCTTATAGTAGATCTCCAAAATTCTTCCAAAACTGAAACTTTGTACCTTTTAACCATCACCTCCTCATTTCCCCTTCTCCCCAGCTCCTGGTAACCACTATTCTATTCTCTGCTTCTATGAGAGGACCTATCAGACTATTTTCAATTCCACATGTAAATGAGATCCTATAGTATTTGACTTTCTGTTTCTGCCTTGTTTCTGCTATACCTAGCATAATGCTCTCCAGGTCCATCCATGTTGTTACAAAAATAGAAAGATATTCTGTGTTGATGGATTGGAAGAATTAATATTGACAAAATATCCATACTACCCAAAGTAATCTACAGACTCACTGCAAGTTCTATCAAGATCCCAGTGACATTTTTCACAGAAATAGAAAAAGCAATCCTAAAATTCATATGGAATCACGAAACACCCCAAAGAGTCAATGCAATCTTGAAAAAGAATAACAATGCTTGAGACATCTCACTTTCTGATTTCAAATTATATTACAAAGATATAGGAATTAAAACACTATGGTACTGACATAAACTTATAGACCAATGGAACAGAGTAGAGTGCTTAGAAATAAATTCGTGCATCTATGGTCAACTTATCTTCAACAAGTTTTCTACAAATTTCAGTTAATTAGACCTTTTGCAGTTAGGTTAATCTGAGTGTAGGGCACACTTAGATTAACCTAATCAGAAAGTTTCATTTCAATCTAGTAGGCTGTGAACAGCTATCCTATTATATCACAATTTCACATATGAATATTTAGTTAGGAACAATTTAGTTTATAAAAGGAAGAAAAGAAGGAATAAAGACTGGAAAAATTTTTTAAAAGTCACAGCAAAGATTTTCTTTTACTCTAGAAACTTAAAAAATCTGTCTCTGTATATCTCGGGTCAAGTAAAACCTTGTCTTGTCTTTTTAACACCCTGATCGCATTGCTATATTTATTTTGACTTCATAATTTTGTGGTCATAGCTCTAAGAGATTCTCACATTCACAATACTGTGAACTCTTTGGAAAGCAAAATCTTTTTTTCAGGAACCAGACCGGTATCTGAGGCACAATTGATGTTAAATGCTCATTGTTTGACTAAATAAATTGATAGGTGAATAGATAAACTTATTAATACTATAGTATTAAACAATAATTGCAAATTTTTATAAATGTCTTCACTGATGCAACCTCTTGCATGGAACTGACACATTAAGAATGATATGAATTTAAAGCACTAAAATACTACTACTTATTGATTGTGGATATTTATATAATTAATAAAGTAAAAAATATCTTTGAGCAATGCATATGAACTTCAGTATAATTCTTGGTTTTCTATAGAGATGAAGTAAATAAAACAAGATATGATATTAAATAATTAAATAATAAATAAATAATTTTGGCTAATTTCAAGAGCATGTTAGAAGAAATGTTAACTTCTGTCTGTCTTAATAACATATAAAAAAGTGTAGGGAAAAGGTTTGAATAATGTATATCTATTTTCAATGTTGGTTTGGAAAATTTGAATAGCCTACTTTTCTTGTGATAAAAGTTTGAAAGTGGTCAAAAGATACCAAAAAAAAAAAAAAGTGAAGTTTTGTTGCAAGCAGAGGCATTCTGAATCATTCATTTCCAAAAATAGGCATTGATGCTTCTAAATTACTAAGGATTTGGGGTTGGGAGGGGAGGTGGGGCAAGCTTATTCTGAAACTGTTGCTTTAGTTAATTTTCTTCTTTCTTCTCCTTGACTTGGTAACAATAAAGAAAAATTTAAGAAAGACAACAAATTGAAACTCAAGATATGTGGAATAAAGAAAAGAAGGACAACCAAAATGTTTTGCTTTATAGAATTTAAAAGATGTTTTTGTTTTATTTTTACTATGGACCATCAGTACTAGTAAATTCTTCAAAACTTAATCATAGAACAATTTACTGTAACCCCTTCCCACTACTCTGAATGATTTGGAAGGTTCAGTAACATGAGAAATTCTGCTCCTGAAACAATTAAGAGTGTAGATGTGATTGAAATAAGTAAATTGCAGGTGTTGTTAAGTTTTTTAAATGATATTTTTATTATGCTAAATTTTATATCATGGAGTTTCCCTAAAGGGAAAATAATTTTAGCTACTATAAAAGAAGAAAAATATTGAGATTATTATATATTTTAGTTTGAATCTCAATTTTTTTGTGTGTTTGCTTACTAATTTCTTATAAAGATCAATCGTCTCTCTCATCCTACAGCCCTATTCCGTCAGAAAATCTGCACGATGCTCCACTGGACAAGGTAGAGACAAAAATTTTTTTAATTTTTCTTTGTGGATTTAAATATTTATGTATCTATATCTCTTGATATATATATATACATATATATTTATATATATATGTATATATATATATATTTTTTAATGTTTTGGGTACTGTCTACAAGCCTCTAATTTTCCTCTTGCCCCAGGTCCTCACAAATGTTATAAATTTGTACCAGGTAACCTCCTGCCTGTACTTTTCTAGTGTATGCACTGTACAAAGGCTCAGAGGGCTGGGAGACTGATTTCTTGTCTGGGCTTAGTTTTCCAAAAGCTATGCCCTAGCCCTGACACAATTTAACCTGGAGAAGTGTATGAGGTTTGTAATTCAAGTTTCATTTTGCAATTTCCACAAAAGTGCCTTGGTATATTCAGGAATCAATAATTAGCTGAATCTGACAGCAGTGGTGAGTTCTCTCTGAGTGAATATTTAATTGTTGTTAAGATTTAAAGAAGAAAGTTCCACCAAGGGGCCAGGGCTCCAATACCCATGTGCCTAGCCTTTTAAATATTTACTTGATTTTTTTACTTTAAGGATAATAAGTTCCATTAATTTTCAAATAAAATCAGAAATTCATAGGTGAAAAATGTTCCAGTACTCCAGAATGTATTTAATGGCTTTAATTTTAACATGCTTGTGTGTAAGAGATAACTGTTACAAAATGAAATAAAATTCTCAGCCCGAGTTTGAGATAGCTTAGCAGTTAAAACTACAAAACTACCTATTAGAAAGGAACACAATAAAAATGGTTCCACTGACTTTAGAAATAATCTTGAAAATAGGATAAAAGAAATCACCTTTGAAAGCTGTAAGAAATGTGTCCTCTGCCTGACAGAGTGGTAACACTGGGTCATTTTGTGTTGGGTCAGTGACAGCATGCTGATTTGTGATCATCGTTGAGTAATAAAGAGAACATGGCTGAGTTTATCCACACTGATTCCGATTTAGAGCTACCAGATGTTTGTTGGCACCTTTTACCACAAGATTTAGTTCATTTAGTCAAAACGATTAGTAGAAAAGCACATGCTAGAGTGAATCTACTGTCCTGTAAGCAAAGCTGAGACAGTGATGGAGCAAAACAGCTTATCCACAGCAAGTCAGCGGGAAGTTTTATTCTGTCACCTCTCTTCATTAATCTGTACACATGACTGCTTGGAGAGACAGTGAGTTGATTGGGTCTGTAGTACCATCAGCATGCAGACACTCATCACTACTTCTCATTTTCATATGACCCAGATGGTGTAGCTGCTTGACTGCAATTTTCCTTTATATGTATTTTTAATAGGTTCCTTTTTTAGATATTGACTTTGCACCCTCCTATGGATATTTAAAGCCAAGCTGAATTAACTTCTCTTTTAGTTACAACTTGAAGTAACCACATATTGAGAAAAGAAAAACCTTGTATATAATAATTTTTAAAATGTATGTTTTCTAATTATCTCTGTGCCTAAAAAAAACCTCATGTGTCCAAATTATTAGTTAACTGGTTTCTGTGATGTCCTAAGGGAATATAGTTGACATATATTCCCAGGATACAGTTGAAGAAATGGAGGCAAAAAAGTCACTTCAAGGAGGAGTCAAAGAAATGAAATTAAACCATAGACAGGATCTTACTATTAATCTGATCTGATTAACTGTTTTTACAAGTGAGAAAAACTGAGGAGCATTGAAATTATTTGACTGAGTTTACACATGGAGTGAGTAAATTCCTAGAGTTACTTTTTGCCTCACCTTCTTGCTCAGAACTTAAGATGTTCTAGCCACTTGGGGGACCCTGTGCCTTGAAACATAGTGTCTCAAACCCACTTTGTGTGGGAAGCCCATTGCCTTCTCCATAAAGTGTGCAAATTCCCAAAGGTAGGACCACCCTCTGGTGCGTGTGCATCTCCAGGCAAATAGTTTTTGTGTGACCTCTGTTCATGTAAGCAGTTTGATTTAAAATAGATTACAAAATTCATGGGCCTATCTGAAGTATAGTGATTTATTGATGAAGGTTTGGAATAACTGAGTAGAGAAGAGAAACTTACATGGCTGTGTATTGTCGAATCAGCGCACATGAAGATTCTTTTATAATGTTCAGGCATCAGTGTCTATTCATATGAGTCCAAGAAACATGTTTTTATTGTTAAATGCACCCTTTCTGGTTAATTTATTCCAGTGTAAAAAAAAGTAATGATCTTACAGCTCACAATGCCAAGACTCTTTAAAACCTATCTGTATGGAAACAAGGTAGATATTTTTGCTTCTGCAGTTCCCTAGTACCATTTATTTAAAGGCAGTTACATCATTACTTATAGTACTGCATCAACCAGCATGCTGCCTATGAAGGCTGATTTCTACCGACTGACTCTCTCGAAGGTTGTGAACTGTGCTTGACCGAAGATGACCGTAAATGCAAAGGAATGTGGATATTGTGTTCTGGTCATGTTAAAATGCTATTCTAACGTTCATGCATAAGCATAGGATGACACGTCATCTAGCCGTGATTTCTCTTAAAATCTTTAGGCTCTAATTGTTGTTTCTAGAATTTAACCTTTTTTAATGTTGATGGCATACTAACCTTCCGTATGCCATGACAAGAAGAAAGGTTAGGCAACCAGCCAATGGATAGAACAAGAATAGTTGTGAATTGTAGAAAAGAGAGAGCATTGATTGGAATAGTTCATTGACGTTGCGGAGCTCTCGTGGGAGGTAGGTGTGGGCACCCCTGGACTACAGCCTGAGATATGGTGTGGAGTACGTAAACGGGGGAGGTGAGCATCCTGGGTACTGGCTGTGTGGGGTGAGGCTAAGGGATGCCTGCCACCACTCTTTCCACTTTGGAGTATGTAGACTGGAGTTGCCACTGTAATTAGAATACTGACACGTGCAGAGCTCCAACCCAAAGGTCACCATTGGACCACTGGTAGTCCCTGCTCTGATTTTTTTCTATCTAATGAATAAGATACTCAAAATATCACATAAGCACCATTCCGGTGGCCCACTCTTACACAATCTCATGAAAGACATCTTCTACTGGCTAAGATGAAATCTCTAGACTATTCTAATCTCACTAGACTATTCCCCAAAACTGGGTCCACACTCCTGAAATGGAGAGCTAGGACTCAAAATACTACAGGACTTCGTTAAGTTTTGACAAAGGTGTGGTAAAACATACTGGGCCCCTCTGAAGCATGGAGTCCAAGGTGATGGTCCCACTTGCTAGGACAATTATCTAAGGACAGTACTACCCATGGGTTTACATTCATCCTAGCTACCTCTGTCTTTGGCTTAAAATGTCTTCTGTTGCTGAATGTTTGATCCCCATTCCTATTTTGTTTCTGGCTGTTGTTTGTTTGACTTAATTCCACTTTAGCATTGGCCCAAATACATTACTTCATGTATTAAATATTTATTGCACACCTTATATTTGTCACTAATAATTATAGACCCTGGGGAAAGAGCAAATATCAAAACAAGCAAAACGCCCTCACCTTATAAAACAAAACCTCCCACTTACATCCCAGTGGGAGAGGTATGTAACAAGATAAATAAATAAAATGCATAGTATACTAGCTATAAATAAAAGCTCTTTATAAGAGAAAAAATAGAGAATCGTGGGATGAGATGTTCTGGGGGTGAGGGAAATACAATTTAAGAAGGACAGCCAGAAAGGACCTGGCTGAGAAGGTGATACTGCAGTAAAGACTGAAGGGAAAGGGAGGAAACCATGCAGATGTCTGGAGGAAAAGCAAGTTCACAGGCCCCCAGGCAAAGATATGTTTGCCGTATTTAGGGACAGTGAGGAAGCCAAGCTGATGGAACAGAGTATGAGGGGAGGAGTCATAGAGGGTGAAGCCTGAGCAGTCTGCTTCATGGGGGTGCAACCTGTGTAGTTACATAGGACCCCATGCTCCCAAGAGCCTCCTACTGAGTTTGATGCTTTGCTGTTGCCATCTTGAAATGTTTACCAGTTTTGTTGTTGAACTTGTGTTTTTTAAGTGAAGACTGATGGGGAAATGGAACATGCATGTGGGCAGAAGTGATATAATATGCAAGTCCACAGTTTTTTGCAATCACATTCACGTAGTACAGGAGTCACAATTCCTCATGAACACAGGATACCAGTGGACTAAGGAATGGGCATTCAGCAAGACTCAAAGCAAATGTAAGGTAGGAGTGAAATATCTATGATTTAATAAGTGGGGCACTGACAGTCTTAAAAAACCCAACTTTCTTCTTAAACTAGAACTTGCTTTGAATGCAGAAATAAGATGACTGTGTAATAAAACACACAAGCAACCATACAACTCTATCATATCTTTCTTACTCATTTTATTTCCCTGTATTAGCCAACTACTTCCATGGCAATGATGACAGAAAGAAAAAACTGGGCAATCGCTAGCTGTTTCTTTGTCTTTCCTTATTCGTCAGTGAACTGAAGGTAGAGAATACTAGTAAAATGGGAGCATATCAAGAAGTGAAATAAACCATTGAATTAGTTTTCTAAAGTGCTCCCACTGTTCTGGAAGAATAAAATATATAGACATGTACAAGTTATAAAATATATATTGTTTAATTTCAGTGTTTCTGTATATGACTTAAATGCTCTTATGTTTGCATTAAAACTAGCATTCACAGTATTAAGATGGACAGTAAATCTTATGCAATAATAATTAAAAATTTAATTATTGTTTACTTAGAATGACAAAAACATGACAAGTTGAGAGACTGGTGAAGGAAGAAAGAGAAAAGCTTTATATTTAGCTATCTTTAATAACACCTTTTTCGGATTTAGAATAAGTGTGTATGTATATCTTTAGTTTGTACTGGGCCTCATAAATGAGTAGGTGACCTTGCTGAAAAATTAGAATTTTCAGGCCACGTGGAATTTTTTTCTGTAATTGCATTAAATTTCGCTTTTATTCTAAGATCAATAATAAACATTAGAGTTTTGAGAGAAGAAACGACATGATTTGTCTTATGTTTTAAGAAGATCCTCTGGCTGCTGAGTTTTGACTATCCATTTTTCAGAGATAAGCAGTAGGTTGCTTCCACAAATAATGGCGTGATAAACATACTTGATTGCTGTTCACACCCTCCAGCAGTGCATGAGAAGTCCTTCAAATTCACATTCCTAACCCCGTCCATTACCCACCTTGTTGTGTTACATTTCTAATATGTAAGAAGAGACAGCTCATTGTTTTTTGTTTTTACACTTGTATTTATCTAAATACTAATGGTTTTCAGCACCTTTTGGTATATGTGTTAGCTTCCTGTGTTTTCTCTTCTATAAATTATCTGTCATAACGTTTGCGCATGTTCTTTTCTATCGGGATTATTTTGTCATTGCCATTTTTATGAATTTGTAGTTCTTCTATCTTCTAGACTAACACATTGGCAATGTTGAGATAGAAAATACCTTCCCCATTCTGTTTTCCATTGACTTTGTCCCAGGTGTCTATTGCATAGAAATTCATAACTTTGCTGTAACCAAGCACAGATAGTGCCTTTGCCTTGATGTGTTCTTCTCAGGTTTTCATATGAAATCTTTCCCCATCCCCACATCACAAAAAATATTATTCTATATTTTTCTTAGCTTTATAATATTTCCTTTAATGTTTGTTTATTTAATCTATGTAAAATTTAACTAGTCATCTCTTGGTAGCCATAGAGGATTAGTTCGAAGATACCCAAGCCCTTATATAAGATGATATTTTAGGGAAGAATTCATATTTATTTTTCTCCATATTTTATGTCATTTATTCTATACCATTCCTAAAGTTTTCCCTTTGTTTTGTGTTTTATTATATATCAGGTTTCTGAAATTTTATGGATTTGCTTTTTAGCTCTGTAATCATTTTTCACAGTTCAACTGGGTTTTTTGGCTCTCATTCCATATTTATAATAATTTGTTCCATATCTTAATATGTCATAGAGCATAATTTTCATCTTTATCCAATTTTTTTAGATTGACATGGCTATTTTAGAGCCTTAAATTCTCCATATAAACTTTAAAGTGAGTGTATAGAATTTCTTAAATTACAAAATTAATTACTCTCGCTTTGCTTATCTTTCATAATCTTAAGTCTTCAAAAAAATATTGATTATTTTGTAAAACATACCTCAGTTGGGTTTGTCCAATGTTTTCTCATCATTGGCATTAGGTTCTGCATTTTTGGCAAAAATACCAAATAGATGATGCTGTCTTTTCAGTGCATTGTACTAACAGGTTATGATATTGAATCTTCTTATTACTGGTGATGTATACCTTGATCATTTGGTTAAGCTATTGTCTGCCAAATTTCTCCTCTGTAAATTCATTATCTTTCTCTTTGTAATTGATACTTAGTATCTTATGGGAGATACTTTTGTTACCGAACCAAACTGGGGTCCACTAGCCCACGTGCAGCAAAGCCAATCTACTGGAACCAGGTGGTGGTGAAGAAAAGTACAACACTTATTGCAGGATGCCAAGCAAGGAGTTCAGGATGGCTAGTACTCAAAAAGCCCCAACTCTCTGATGGGTTTCTGCAAAGCATTTTTAAAGGCAAAGTGAGGGAAGAGGAGTCCAAAGGTATATGATCAGATCATGCACAATTCTCTGATTGGTTGATGGTGAGGTAACAGTGCAGTGTCACAGGGGTTAACATTATCAATCCTTAGGCTCCAGTATGTCTGGGGCCTATGTGCTCATGATCATCAAGTAGTTAATTTCTTCCATTTGATGGTGGCTTTAGCATCTGTAAACCAACTCAGGAAATGTGCATCAGATTATATTATCTAAGTACTTCAGAGAGGAGCTAAAGCAGAGGATATGGGGGAGGGGTCTGTTTCAGGAAAGTCCCAAGAGTCCAGCTCTACAGTCCAGTTACACTTTGAGACTATACAATTGTTCTTTCTCCTCATACTTCCAGCCACTAATTTTAGCATCCAGTGATGGATCTTGTCAACATTTATTACTGTGAAGCTTGCTTAATCATGATAATTTTCTGTTCTTGCTGATTATTTCATTGTTACATAAGATGTTAACATATAGGAAAGTGGGGTAAGGAATATAAGAAAATTCTTGGTATTATTTTTGTAACTTTTCCATAAGCCTAAATATACTTAAAAGATAAAACAAATATAAAATAAAAGAAACTAAAATTTTACTTGGGTTTATATTTAGGCTAACTGTTAGTTAATTTGAGGGAAATTAACATCTTATAACTGTCAACTAACACCTTATACTTTTGGTTGTCCCATCCAATAGCATAATCCTACCATCTTTTATAAGTGAACAGTTTTGTGGACATGAAAATGATGAAATTTTTCCAATGCTATTTCTATGTCAAAACAGGTGCAAATTTAAGTTTGATAATTTAATTTAGCAATGTGGAGATTATTGGTGTCCTTCTTAAGGAAAGTTTCAGTGGAATAATAAGGTTGAAGCCTAATAAGAACATGTTCAATAGAGAATAGTGAGAAAGGAATTGGAAACAACACACACACACAATTATTTCAAGAAAGTTTTGTGTAAAGGAAAAGAGATTTCAGGTCAGTAGCTGGTAAGATAAATGGAATTAAGATGTTTTTTTCTCTGTATCTTTTTCTTTTTTTATATTACAAAAGAAATATAACACAGTTCTATACCTGATAGTAATCATCCAGGAGGGAGGGAAAGTTTGATATGGATATAAAGGGTAGAAATAATTGGAGCAATTTCTTCAATAGTATCCAATACAAAAGCGGGAACTTGGTTAACTAAAGGAAGGAGAGACTGGTCCGTATTGTTGAGGGTTTTATTTAAGCCATGTTCTATTTTCCTAGTGCAGGCAACACTAAACAGAAAGCTGGATTTGGCAGTTTTGTGTTTGTTTGCTTGTTTAAAGAGCATAATAAATAAGGATCCAAATTCTTGAGGGTAAATACCAGTAAATAATTATAATGGTTTATTACAAAATTTAAGCTTGGAAGATGAGATGTGAGAACATAAGGTTGGGGACAGTAAAAAAAAAAAAAAAAATTGGTGAGATCAGTGTGTTATAAATTTCTTTAAAGTCAAAGGTTTATGACAATTGGAGTATTAGAAGGAGGGAGATTTTCATGTCTTTGAGTTTTATTTATAGGGTTTTATTTCTCCAATTATATGAACTAAGATTTTGCCTAGGAATGTAGAATCAATTATAATTAATTCTAGTTTAAAATAATTCTTTTCAAGGTGTAACACTCATATTTCTTCTACAAAATCAAGCTTTGTAGAAGGTATGAGATAGATGATAGAAAGATAGGTAGGTGGGAGGTACATAGATAGTTAGATACATGGAATTTTTAGATAACATGTATCACACAGGAGATCATCTATGCCTAAAATATTATAGGAAAAATAAATATAAAAGTTTCTTATAACTTTCAACATATCTATCTCAGTTTATTGTGGTTTTCTATTATGGAAGTTAATGTGCTTTATGTCATTACAAACAATAACTTTTACTTGACCAAGTTTTTTTCCAATGTATTCTACAACAGAACTAATATTTGATGAACACACACACACACACACACACACACACACCTTGGAAGATATAATTGTTCAGGTGTAAATGTATCTGGAAATCATTCTGAAATATCTGTTTTTACTGTTTGCTCACATAATATTTTCATATCTTGGGCATTGATATTACTGCCTTGCAGTCTATTTATATACTTAACTATCTCTCCAGGCCACTATCATTCTTTTTTTTTTTTTTTTTTTGCGGTACGCGGGCCTCTCACCGCTGTGGCCTCTCCCGTTGCGGAGCACAGGCTCTGTATGCGCAGGCCCAGCGGCCATGGCCCACAGGCCCAGCCGCTCCGCGGCACGCGGGATCTTCCCGGACTGGGGCACGAACCCACGTCCCCTGCATCGGCAGGCGGACTCTCAACCACTGCGCCAGGGAAGCCCCACTATCCTTCTTATACACGGCATAGACAGTATCTTAATATTTATGGTTCCAGCATTATGCCAGTGCTGGGCACATGGGAGGTACTGAATATTTATTTGCTGGATAAATAAATACATGAATAACATGAGTCAATAAAAAGAGTGAAGCCAAGAAAACTCCTGAAGAAATACCCTAAAAATAATATGAGGTATCTTATGCTTGTAAAGCACTAAGCTTTGATGATGAACTAATGAGTGTTTGATGAACTAATGAGTGTTTTTTACCTTATTAAATTAATTAGCTTTATTAAAGCTACAGGTAATACAGTTTTACTATAGTCTTCATGAACTCTGCCAGTTTTTTTCATTATTTGGTGAAGTATCAAATTAGCAATTAGAGATCTCTGCTAACAACTTGAATAAAAACAAAGGGATTTGCTCTACAAAGTTTGTAACAATAACCAGTGATGTTTAAACAGTGTATCAAATCCTGCTGTAATAATGGAGTCATTTTTGGTCTCTATTAGTCCATGCCCTACTTAAATTCTTTTTTTTTTAACATCTTTATTGGAGTATAATTGCTTTACAATGGTGTGCTGGTTTCTGCCTTATAAAAAAGTAAATCAGCTATACATATACATACATACCCATATCTCCTCCCTCTTGCATCTCCCTCCCACCCTCCCTATCCCACCCCTCTAGGTGGTCACACCTACTTAAATTCTAATGTGAGATGGTTTGTTTTAAAGTTAACCCTGTTACTCTGAAATCCTAGCATCCTGTCTCATGATACTAAAGATTTGTTTTTCTAAAAATAGGCCAGAAAATCATTCAAAAGTATATACCAAGAAAAAGTTAGGTGCCTATATGTGCCTAATTAGGATATATTATATATATATATATATATATATATATATATATATATGTACCACATATATACAGTTTAGGGATAATTTTCTCAAAACTTTATTCTGCTTTTATTTTGAGCCCACGTAACAATATTTACTGATCTTTATAGTTGTTATTACTGCTTGGAATTTTACCTATCCACTGATATTTCTCCCCCTGCCCTTCCCACACTTACTAATGGTATGGACTGTATCTTGTTACTTTTTTGTAACCACAACATTTAGACCTGTATTGGACATATGGTAGGAACTAAATATGTATTTGCTGGATGAATAAATTAATGTATAACATGCATGCATAGAAGAGGGACCCCCAGAAATAGCTTGTGCAAAAATTCTAAAAATAATATAAAGTGTCTTATATTTGTAAAATATTTTTTAGTATTTTAGGTATGATGAAAAGGTATGATGAAATGATGAACCTATGGCTTGTCTTTTCCCTATAGTTTGTTTTTCTCAGTGAAAGGAAAACAAACAACTTTATGGTTTATTTTAAAAAGATCATTAGTACGGGAATTAAAAGGGGATAAAAGCTGATTTAATGGAAAGAGAAGAAAGAATGCAAAGCAGAACACTGAGGAGGAATTTTTACAAAATCTTTCTTCAGTACTATCTTGAAGTGTAGGAAAACCAAATTCCATGATGAAGGATGGAATATGACATACAACATTTTCTTTTTCTTTCTTATGTTCAAGTGTTCCTATCATTAGACATAAAAATTAAAGGGCTTGTGGATAGAGCAACCAACCAAAATAACTTCTTTGAACAAAGGATCATTTAGGAGTATGAAATTGGAAAAAGAAGCATCAGAGGAAGATTTAAGAAACCTGGGGGAAGGAAAATAAGTGTTGTTTGTTTGGTTTTTTTAAATAACCAAAAGCAGCTTCTGTTTAAAGTGACTGTCAAGGGAACTTTCTTCTTCCAGCCACCCCTATGGAGCCACCTGCCACATGGCTCACTAAGGAGCAGCTGTCCACATGGGAAAGGACTGCTTGATTAGGTATAGGTTTTTTATTATGTTAATTAGATCAATTTTCCTGTTCCCTAGCTCTCTTGTGAAATTCACTCCTGACAAAATAATAGAGGTGGAATTAAACGTAAGGTGTAGTTTTTATAGGTCTTTCTGAAATAATACTACAGATCAGTGAGCATTTCTATTTTGTGTACTGTCAAAGTGAGACATGATTCTGAGAAGCAATGCATTATACAAATTATTTTCAATTTTTGATTGTTTTCATCACCCTTTTTTTTTTTTTACCAGTGATTATGGTAGGGGATGGATAAGGGCTGTGGTAGAGGTGTGGTTAACAAAGGCTGTGATAGAGGTATAGTTTAGGGAAAAGAAAGGAAGCTACATCAGAAAGGGAGAATTATTGTAGGAATGATAGATCAAATTATTAAGACTAAAGAACAACGTTAACACTATATACCACTGTAAAAAATACAGCTGATGTAGGTATTCTTATAGAGAAAAGAATGTCAGCATAAAATCATTCTTTTAGTAGTCATTTCATCTTAATCAGACAATTTTGACTTATTTATAAAAAGTAACTCGTATTCTGCCTCAGAATCTTTGTGTTTAATGCTCCATCTTTCTGGAAATTTCTTCCTCTGGATTTAGGTATGTAATCATTACTTCATTCAAATCTCTGCTCAACCCTCACTTGTCAGAAGACTTACCTAACCACTCAAAACACTTTGAAAAATGCATTGTAAACTATAGATTGCCTAAATATCAATGGCAACGTCCACAACTTCTATTGGTTTGGTGTTGCAAATAATACTGTAATAGACTGTTCTGATCTCAGATCCCTTCTTTTTTAGATACATAACTCAAGGTACACTTTTCTCTCTGAATACTTAAAAGTTTTCATACTGGATTTAAACATATTACTATTTTGTTTTTAAATTACTTGACCATAACTATGGTAAATTATATAATTTTCAGTTTCATGAGTCCTTAGCATGTTACTTTTATACAATTTTTGACTGCCCCATTTATATTCACCAGCAACAGCTATTTGTGTTATCACTGTTATTTTTATTCTTCATCTAAGCATCATTTAAATTTATTTTATTTGACTCTGACATAAAGAATGGGCTCAAATAACTAAAAATTATGATTGTGGTATATGTGCATATATTATATACACATATATTGAAGTATGTGCATATATATCATATATAGCACATGCTATGCAAATAGTCAATAAAAATCTTTTGTAGGAATTGAATAGAGTTTTATTTGAGGCAAACTGTGGACTATAGCCTGGGAGTGCAGTCTTCACCAAGGAAAGAAGTGCTCTGAAAAAGCATGGTTTTCAGCACAGTTTTATATCTTGTCAGAACAAAGAACAAATATGACAGGGGTGCATTCCTTCAAGCTTTCCAAAGAAAGACAGATTAGCATGTACAGAGCTAGTCAGCATGACCTTGGTGTCTGGGAAGGGAACCTTATCTTCCGAAGAATACTAGCATAAGTATCATAGAAAGGAGCGGGGAGCATTTATCGCTACCTTCAAAGGGGACATAATTTACTTCTGGGTAATGCATTATTTTCTTAATGTTTAAAGCAAACGTACAATGCATGATAAAAAGGCCAGAAGACAGGTTGTTCTAGTTAACATAAGTTTCAATCCAAATGATGTATAAGCCATACCTCAATATGTGAAAATTCCTTTTATCACATATATACTATTGAATGCATTTACTACAGCATTTATTAAATGTAGTGAATATCTATCCATCTACCTACCTATTATCTATGTACCTATCTTTCTATCCATCCATCCATCCATCCATCTATCTATTCCATCTCTGGAATTGTTCCAGTGGAATCTTTTGCCATCATGAAATTATTTCCTTAATTTATATCAATTATAATTTTTTTGTCTTTATATGACAACAGTTCATGACCCTCATCAAGGATTCTACCACTGACAGCAAAATCTCTTAGATCATTGTCAAATCAACTGCTTTACCAAGGATGCCACAATATTAACAAATAAATATTCTACTGACTATTTTACAGGATGCATGGAAAGTATATACAATTTTCACTGCCAAAACAGTTATCTTACATTCTCTTCCTTTAACGCTGCCTGCAGAATGATTTATCTGCTCATTGCAGTATATGTTTAAATCACATTACCTCTAAATCTACATGTTCATCATGTATGGATGATTAGGTGTACTTAGTTTAGATATTCTGCATCTTTATTCTTTTAATATTTTATTTCTTTCCTTTTAACCTGTCTCAGCATTTATGTCTAATTTTAGGCTACACTTTCAATACCTTTATTTTTTCAGTGCATATAAATTGTGTAGTATCTATTTTCATATCTATTTCATAGCTTAAAGAGCAAACTGTCAAGTTACTATTAACAGCTCATTATCTTAACTAAATAAATTAGATGACAAAAATGGCATTTCCTTTTATTTGCATTTTAGTTCTGCATTCATATCATATAATGACGACTTATACATTCAGAAGATATAAACATCACCCCACAAAAGGCTATAAAAATAAGGAAAAAGGTAACTGGCTCACTAATCTGTTACAGAAAACATAAAATAAAATTTTTTGATGCATGTGCTAAACTTTGGAAGAGTCATAGAAACAAACATATTTAGAATTATTAATAATTCAGATCTAGGGACTTCCCTGGTGGTGCAGTGGTTAAGAATCCATCTGCCAGTGCAGAGGACATGAGTTTGAGCCCTGTTCCGGGAAGATCCCACATGCCACAGGGCAGTTAAGCCCATGCGCCACAACTACTGAGCCTGCGCTCTAGAGCCCACGAGCCACAACTACTGAGCCCGCGTGCCACAACTACTGAAGCCCACGTGCCTAGAACCCGTACTCCACAACAAGGGAAGCCACTGCAATGAGAAGCCCACGCACTGCAACAAAGAGTAGCCCCTACTCCCCGCAACTAGAGAAAGCCCGCGTGCAGCAACAAAGGCCCAACGCAGCCAAAAATATTTTTAAATGCAGATCTATTCTTAAAAATTAATATGCTACATTAGTTTTATGTTGTAATTTCTCTTATGTCTGATAAAAATCTAAACAAAATCTAGCCAGTTGTTTCTCATTAATTATTTCCATTAACTTGTAGATTTATCACTCAAAACAAATATACTAGGTAGAGTGAATTATTAACATAAAGCTTTTTAGTCATATTTAATTCCACCTTTGCTATAAAGATAACACAATAATAATTCACACGATACAACATGAAAGTCTTGGGACATAAAGTTTCATGATAATATTTCTAAAAGTATTTCAGCCTGATCATCTACTTCTGCCAAAACAGCCACAAATGGTAATAGTTCAGGGGATAGTCTTAATAAATAAAAACACATATTTCCACTTGGAAGTCACTAATTCCACAGACCTAATAACAAAGTGTCCTCCATTGCCAAGATTCTAATCATCCAGTTACAATGTCAAAAACACCAACATCACGCTTCCTTTAGCAAATTTGGAGAATTTGCTAAAATACGGAAGAGACTATCCAGTCTTATTTGAGTCTTCTTATCTGAAGGACGTGCTGTAAGTCATAATATAACAAAAAAAAATTAAAGTTAAGTAAATTTTATTACTCAGCTTTCACTACCTTATAGTAATAAGCAAACCCCAAATCTCGGTGAATTATACCCACAAAGTTTATTTCTCATCGACATTACATGTTGGCTGCAGGGCTGCCTTTTTATATGTCCTCAAATCTGAGAAGTGGTAAATGTTCCTACAGCAGAGGGGAAGCAAAATTGCATAAACACGAGAGTGCTCTTAAACTTCTGCTCAGAAGTGGCACACATCGTTTCAGCTCATGTTTTATTAGACAAAGGTAGTCACATGGTAAATGCTGATCCCAACGAGGCATAGAAGAATAACACTCCTACAGGGATGGGCATTCAATCTATAGAAACAATAAAATTCATGACAAAATTATGTTAAAAAATTAAATCTGGGCTTCCCTGGTGGCGCAGTGTTTGAGAGTCCGCCTGCCGATGCAGGGGACACGGGTTCGTGCCCCGGTCCAGGAAGATCCCACATGCCACCGAGCGGCTGGGCCCGTGAGCCATGGCCACTGAGCCTGCGCGTCCGGAGCCTGTGCACCGCGACGGGAGAGGCCACAACAGTGAGAGGCCCGCGTACCGCAAAAAAAAAAAAAAAAAAAAAAAATTTAAATATGAATAATCATCCTTTGTCTGTTAGATAAAACATTAACTCTAAGATCTCATTCCTATACTAAGCCAAGATATTTTAAAATAAGCCATACTGTCTTTTTAAAAATTTATTATTATAAAATAAAAAGATTGAAAAGATTATTTTTAAAAATCTCATAAATTATAAAACTATCCAATAACGAAAATACATTTGAAAAGAAAACTGTCACAAATGTAAATAAAATAATATATACCTAAATAGCAATTATAGCTTTAGAAGTGATTTAACACCACTTTGGCAATTGTTATTTAATTTGGCAATTGTTCTAATTTATTTTATTTTATTGTTGAAATATATTTGACATATAACATTGTGTAATTTTAATGTGTATATCATTTTGACTTGATTATATCATTTATATACTGTAATATGATCGCCACTGTAAGCAATAGTTAGCACCTCTTTCACATCACGTAATTGTCATTTCTTTTTTGGGGGTGGGAATAATTAAGATCTATTCTCTTAGTAAATTTGATGATTATGATGCAATATTATTGTCTATATTCACTATACTGTGTATTAGTCTCCACAATTTGTCTGTTAGTTGCAAATTTGTATCTTTAAACAATATCTCTCCTATCCCACCTTTCCTAGAGCCTGGTTATCACCATTTTATTTCTGTTTTTACAAATTTGGCTTTTTTAGGTTCCACATATAAGTGATATCACATAGTATTAGTCTTTCTCTATCTGACTCATCTTCTCACTCAGAGTAATGTCCTCAAGGTCCATCCACGTTGTCACAAATGGCAAGATTCCTTCTTTCCCTTGACTGAATAATATTCCATTGTGTATATACATACCACATCTTTTTTATCCATTCACCCATTCACCGTCCCTTAGGTTGTTTCCATATCTTGGTTTTTGTGAATAATGCTGCAATAAACAGGGGAGTGCATATATTTCTTTGATATCCTGTTTTTTTTCTTGGGGGGTATATACCCAAAGTAGCATTGCTGGATCATATAGTAGTTCTATTTTTAATTTTTTGAAGAAACTCCACATTGTTTTCCATATGGTTGGACTAATTTACATTCCCACCAAATGTGTAAAAGGGTTCCCTTTTCTCCACATCTTCACAAACACTACCTGTTACCTCTGGTCTTGATGACAGCTATTCTGATAGATGTGAGTTGATACCTCATAGTGGTTGTGGTTTGTATTTCCCCAATAATTAGTGATGTTCAGCATCTTTTCATGTACCCATTGTATCTTTGGATGTCTTATTTGAACACATGTCTATTTTGTTCCTCTCTCCATTTTTTTTTTTTTTTTGTTTGTGCGTTACTTGGGCCTCTCACTGTTGTGGCCTCTCCCGTTGCGGAGCACAGGCTCCAGACGCGCAGGCTCAGCAGCCATAGTGCACGGGCCCAGCCGCTCCGCGGCATGTGAGATCTTCCTGGACCGGGGCACGAACCCATGTCCCCTGCATCGGCAGGCGGACTCTCAACCACTGCGCCACCAGGGAAGCCCTCTCCATTTTTTAATCAGATTATATTTTTTATTATTAAGTTGTATGAATTCTTTATATATTTTGGATATTAACCCATTATATAAGGTTTGCAAATATTTTCTTCCATTTTGTAGTTCATGTTTCGTCTTTCTTTGCATTCCTCCAGTTATTTTCTCTATGTATGTACGTGTGTATATATGTATGTGTATATTATTTATTTTTCCAAAATACATGTATGGTGGGCATCCAGTTAGGTATTTAATTCTCTGTTTAAACACTTAAGATTAATTAGAGCAGCTGAAGTCTTCATAATGCCCTGCTATAAATTCTTCTAAGAAAGTAAAGATTTTATAATAAAAATCAAATCCATTATTACCCAAAGTGCATTGTGCTGAAATCAATTTGTTTATTGATTTCACTTAGAATAATAAAAAGACCTTCAAACCTTATGCGATATTCTCATTGAAACTACTCTAGAAATGGACCATCAGGGACAATTATTGCTTTTACACCTATTGACATGTACCATCAAGAAGAGTAATTTAGGACACCCTCAAGGTCACTAAGAAAGGTAATGATTTCATTAAAGCTATCTAACTTATCTTAACCACTGTGTTTCTCATTACATTCTAGCATACTATTCCTTAACTTAAATAAAACTAAAACTTTAACTCTAAATGTAAATATACTTACCAGCAGACAATTCTTAGGAAATACAGCCTATACAAAATAAATTTCCAAATGTAGAGTAATATGTGAAAAAGAACTGCTATTATGAAAATAAATAAAACTAAAGCAAGCTAGATGCCAGGCTCCATATAACATTTCTCATTTTATTCAAATAATTTGAAATAATGAATGTATATGTTATATATTCTTACCCTACTATATAGTTTTTAACGGGGAGTAAGACTATCCAATATAGATTTCCCAATTAAACTTAAAGTGAATCTAGTTGAAACTTTAAAAGACATGCCAAATACATAAAAATTGTCCATTATTTAATAAATTTATCTTTTTCATTGATGCATTCATTTTTAGTTTGCAAATTTAGATTCTCTTTATTTTTACCTCAAATATCTTTTAAAATAAAAATATAAAATAATTAAATACAAAGGAAAATTCCATATTCCTGCCTTAAATTTGGAAATTCCTGGGTGGTAACTTGCTATTTGGCTGGTATGGTCCTTCCTAGGAAGAAGAGCTTTAAAGTGAGAAATAATCCTTGAATCATCTGTCTTGAAAGATTTTTGTACTACAAAGTGGAAGTCGTTAATCACAAAGTTAGAATGAAGACCTAGATGAGAGTAACCATCAGGCTGCAGAACTACAGTAATCAAATGGCAGCTGTATCTTATGCTTGAGTCCTTCTGAACAAATGCACTTGTTTGCATGTAGGTATTGGTGTTTGAAGACAGAGGCAATATTTGCTGAGCTGCCATAATAATATTGCATTTAATGATGGCTTAGCACATTGGTGGCTTTATATTTTTTAAGACACTTCATATTAGACAAGGCCCTGGGTGGAGCAAAGAAAAGTCTTTTCTGAATTCTTAAGTGCCATTTTGTTTCTGTGACTGCCTTGTTTAACATATAAGACCATAGTAAGTAACATTTTTATGGTGCATTATGAAAATAAAGATATCGCCTTCTAGTTTAAGATTGTGTTAAAGTTCATTATTGAATCTAGTTTTTTTCAAATTACCGTGATTTGAAGATTACCAAAGATTAAAATAAACAAATACTAAAAGTACTTTCAAAATATTTTTGAAAAACAATAACAAAAATGCATTGGTCATTTAAGGAATAAATTATACCAATTCTGTATAATCTCTTTCAGAGGATAGAAGCAGAGGACATAATTTCCTAACTCATTCTATGAGGCCAGCATTACCCTAATACTAAAACCAGACAAAGACATTACAGGAACAGAAAACTACAGACCAATATCCCTCGTGAAAATGCATGCAAAAATCCTCAAAAAATAATAGCAAATTGAATTCAAAAAATTATAAAAAAATTATACACCAATACCAAGTGGGGTTTATCTCATGTATGCAAGGCTGGTTCAACATTTGAAAATCAATTAATGTAATCTATCACATCAACAGACTAAAGAAAAATCAGAATGTTTTCAATAGATACAGAAAAAGCATTTAACAAAATCTGGCAAATTCATGATAAAAACTCTCAGTAAAGTAGGAAAACAGGGAAACTTCCTCAACTTGATAAAGATTATCTACAAAAATCCTACAGCTAATATCATAGTTAATGATGAGAAGCTCAAAGCTTTCCCAGTTAGAATAAGTACAAGGCAAGGATGTCTCCTCTCAACATTCCTTTGCAACATCATGATAGAAGTTCTTACTAACGCATAAAGAAAGAAAGTGTATACAGCCTGGGTTGGAAGACACGAAACTCTCTTTGTTCACAGATGACATGATCATCTCTGTAAAAGTCCAAAAGAATCAACAACAACAAAAACTCCTGGAACTAATAAGCAATTATAGCAAGATTTCAGGATACAAGCTCAATATACAAAAGTCAATTTCCTGTATACCAACAATGAACAAGTAGAGCTGGAAATTCAAAACCCAATACCATTTACATTAGCACCCACAAAAATGAAATTCTTAGCTATTAATCTAACAAAAAATATACAACATCTATATGAGGAAAACTGCAAAACTCTGATGGACAAAATCAAAGGAAAACTAAATACTTATGGATAGGAAGAATAAAAATTGCCAAGTTATAAGTTCTTCCCAACTTGATCTATAGATCCAATACAGTCTCAATCAAAATCCCGGCAAGTTATTTACGGATATGGAAAAACTTATTCTAAAGTTTGTACGGAGAGGCAAAAGACCCAGAATAGGCAGCACGATATTGAAGAAGAATAACAAAGTTGGAGGACTGATGCCTCCCGATTTCAAGAGTATAAATAAAGGTACAGTTATCAAGACAGTGTGATAGGGGTAAAATAATAGATAAATAGGTTAACTGAACAGAATAGTAAGCCCAGAAATAACCCCCAGAAATATAGCCAACTCATCTTTGACAAAGGAGCAAAGGCAATACAATGGAACAAAGATACTCTCTTTGACAAATGGTACTGAAACAATCAGACATCCTCATACAAAAATTGAACCTGACGCAGAACCCTTCACAAAAACTGACTATAATTGGATCTAAATGTAAAATGTAAAACTATAACACTATTAGAAGATCATAGAAGAAAACCTGGATGGCCTTGGGTACGGTGTTACCGTTTTAGATACAACGCCAAAAACATGATGCATAAAAAGAATAAGTGATCACCTAGAGTTCATTAAAATTAAAAACTTCTTCTCTGTGATAGGTAATATCAAAAGAGTGAGTACAGAAGCTAGAGACGGGGAGAGAAATATTTGCAAAAGACACATCTGATAAAACAATTGTTATCTAAAATATGCAAAGAACTCTTAAGATTCAACAGCTATAAAACAAACAACCTGATTTTTAAAATGGGCCAAACATCTTAACAGACACTTTACCAAAATAAGATGTACAGATGGCAAATACACATATGAAAAGACATTATACAATACTGGTTTTTCAATATATGTTTTTCATAATCATAATTTTGTGTGACATACTTCCTATTTAGGAATGTTCATCTTCCAAGTTCAGTAGAATCTTCCTACCATCTTTTAATATTCTTCTATATCAATTCTTCTCCTTAATAATAGCAATGGAAATTTGAAATGTGCTATTGCTTTTTCACTTTGTTTAAAATTGTGTCCTTTAATATTTTTTATCAATGATAAACCTACATTGACACCTCATAATCCTAATGTCTGCTGTTTACCTTAGGGTATAATGACATATCCATAATTATCATATAGGGAAATGCAAATTAAAAATGTGATACCACCACACACATATTAAAATGGCCAGAATCTGGAACACTGGCACCACTAAATGCTGGCAAGGAGCACAGTTGTGGGAACATATGGTAAGTGTATGCTTAGTTTTTTAGAACTGCCAAACTGTTTTGCAAAGTGGCTGTGCCATTTTGCATTTGCACTAGCAGTATATGAGAGTTCCTGTAGCTCCACATCCTTGTCAGCATTTAGTTCTGGTTGTTATTTTTATAAGCATTTATAGAAATGACAGAATAAAGTTAGCATACACACTATCTTATATTTGTCTTGAGTGTAAATCCATTTCCCTTGTCAAAGCAATTACTTGAAAAATCATAATCCTGACCAGACACAGAGATAACTACTTTCACAAACATCATTAATGATTACATATTATTTCTTGCAGTAATAGATATACATTTATTCATCAACTGATTGATAGAATTTCAACATAATCATCAATAAGGTAATTTTTATTCCAAGTTATATCTAGAATTCTTTCTTAGAATTGAAAGTAAGTGCCTATGTTGTCAACAATGTGAAAAACCATGTCTTGTTCTTTTTACGTACATTACTGACACCGCTAATTAGATATGATAGCAATCTAAAGAATCACATGGTCATCGATGATATATTAACTGGGGTCTGCCAGACATAATGTTGAAGGGAGCATCCTTTTATTTGACCTTGCAAAGGTCAAGGTCAAATCCAACACCAAATAACAGGTTCAAGTCGAATAAAAAGGTATAAAATGAACTTCACACTCCATATAACCAGTTCTATGTTCTTCACCATTACTTCTGCTTTACTTTACTTGGATGAGAGTTTATATTCTACTAGCTTCTTGTCTACTTACTTCATTCCTCTGTCTACTAATTCTCCAAACAACTTTCCTTTTATTTTTTAATTTTATTATTTTACCTCTGATTATTTTTCAAGTTCATGTCTTACATTTTATTGAGACTATAAAATTGATTTTTACTAAATTATTTTTTCTAATTTTCTTAACTACATCCTGGTTGCCACCTTACACAATGATTTGAAGACATAAATTATTTTTTCTTATTTGCTGATTCTTGAAAGATATTTCAGGCCTCTGGTTTGCCTGTAAACTGGGGGAAATGCTTCTTTACTTTCCCTGTTTAGCTCCAGGTAGCTATTCAAAACCTTCTTTCAGGTTTTAGTGTGAATATATATTTAAAATAATGAATATCACTAGTAAGTGTTCCTGATGGGAATGGAGAAATCTAGAACTATGAGCAGTCCCACTTGCAGAATGTCATTTCTATGTAGTCTTTTTTCTTTGAAACTTGTGAACCAGGTTATGCCCAGTCTCTTTGTCAGATGTGGCTCTCTTTCACAACAGGGGCAAATTTTCCACATCATGGAAAAGTCTCACTTCCTTATACTTTTCAATTTGATATAGCCACTCATATTTCTCATCATAAGTAATTTTAATATTTAATCTTTAGCAATAAATCTTAGATTGTTCTCTACCAGTCTCCCCACTTTTCCTAGTCTCAGTCTTTCATTATCTAAGTCAGGGGAATGTGTAGGAATCTTTTAGATTTTCTCTGTTTCTGGAAATGCTGTCCCTGAAGAGGTCATCACTATTTGATCTTTAATATTTTCCTCATCTGGTTCTCCTTGTAGTTGATAAAAAAATAAAGTATTTTAGTTTTCTGACATGGATAACATTTCCTGTTAGTTTTAAATGCCTAGATATATTCTCTTGTTTTCATTTGCTCATTCAAATGGGAATATGGAAAATGGATAGTTCACCTTTTCTAGAAGACCTTTCCTAGATGGTGTATTGATAGAAACTCCTACCATACAAAAGAAAAATACTCACATTGAAATATTTTTTTAACCTGATAAGGAAAGATGACCTAGAAAAAATTGCATCAATTATATGAAAACCCAAGACAGTCAGATAAGTGATTTTTTAAAGTGTTAACCTAATTATAATATTCCATTTGTAAATCTTAGTTTCCTAAGCTTAAATTAATTATAGCTTTAAATTAGTTTCTTAAAACTTGAATCTGGCCTGTGCACAGTAGTTTTCTGACTCCTGATTGAGGAGCATAAAATTGATTCTTAGACTAGTAAACAATGGAATTTTGCAGAATGTCTGACTAAACCTAACAGTAGCAGATCCCGGGAGTGTTCTGTCCACATCTGCTAAAAGTTGAGCATTCTAATACATGCTGTTGGATTTCTTACTGCCACCTGCACCTCTCCTTACCTGAGGCTTTTCCCTGGCCTCCAGGGCCAATTTTGTCCCTACACAGCAGGACGACAAATGAGCATTCTCATCCCCCAGAGCTGTCCTCACCCAATGACAGAGGAGATGACTTAATATTTTAGCTCCCTTGCCTCTGGGTATATATTCTGCACCATTCTCTATCATTCCCCACTGGGATAAAGTCCCAGTTCTGAGAGTAGACATTTATTTGAAATTATCCCCCACTGGCATCTTTATCTTTCTCGTTTTACCTCCCCACTCTCCAGGAATATTTTCTGATATTACTTCTGAATTTTCACTTTAACCCTGCCTCAATGATCTGCTTTTGTTGGAATGCAAACAAACCTATAAGTTCTATTAAACAGTACTTGTGTATACAGAATTTAACAGAAAAAAGCAAAACAAAACAGACCTTTTCAACATGATCAATAGATAAATACAAATCGAGTTTATATTGAATGTCATGAATACTTATGTTCAATACCTTAATCCAGAGCTTCCCAGCAGGTTTCTGACAGTTTACAGGTGTATCACAATTGTGTCACAGTGTGCCAAGATATTGATGATCTCATCCTTGGCAGGCCAGAATCCCTGGTCAATGTGTCTCTACCTATAGGTCATCTCAGTTTGTCCTACTCTACTATATAAATATTACCATATTTATCCTGTATATGCCAATAATTTTTAAATGTTGGAAGAATGGCCTTAGACTATTGTCATCAGATTTTTCTGTAAGCTATATAGTACACAAGTTTCTATGGATATAAATTTAATTAAAGTTAGAATTAATGTCATATAAAACAAGCTTCTTCATGAATCATTAGTTATACTGAGCATGAAATATTTGCCAAATTCCCAAGAATTAAAGAAAACATAGATATACCCAAATATGGTATTCAAGCTTATATAAATATTTACCTGTGTTGAGTAACTCTCTGGATTTTGATTATTATTTTTGAAGATGTAAGAATTCTCAATGAGATAGATAGCCTAGTGAAAATATTAATAATCAATGATATGATTGTCTCTGTTGATAAATAGGAGAATGATAGCTGGTTGAGGCACTAGAGTCTTCAGACCTATTCTCAATCATCTTTACTAAAAGACCAGATTACTAGGAGCTCTAAAATTTTGTAGCAGGGATGTTAAATGTTTGCTGCTACTGCTTTTCTGAAATAAATAAATGAATAAGAACACTAGTCTCATACAGAAAAAAGAGGTACTTAATACTTTTATCTTTAGTCATTGGGTCACTCAGAAAAAGTGAAAACAATTTCTATTACTGATAAGGGCAAATACAATTTATTCTCCCTCAAGAAATGTTTTATGGCATATAATTTCTAGAGAGTCAAAATATTTCAGAAAAGTAAAACTTAAATCTAACATGTTTCAAGAATTTTATTATTGTTTGGAGCTAACTATATACCACAGTTTATGGGTGTAACTTTATAATATTCATCATATTATAATCATTCAAACTAATACTTAGTCATTATTGAGTTATAAACTTTTTAACAAGTTATACCCTCTAAATTCAAAGAAGCTTGGGAAGGTTTAATAATCTAAAGTTAACTGATTAAAGTTTAAAACAAGGCAGAACCACTCTAATAGAAATTGAGAAATTTAGTATCATTAGGCATTTTAGATGGGTTAATTAGCAATTTTAAAATCTAAACTGAACTCCATTTTTTTCTTGAGTGTTATTCTGAATTCATTGTACGACACATAAATTCAAAAAAAAGTGCATTTTTTTTTCTGTGAAGAGTTTTTGACAGGAATTAGTTTTAAAGGATGTTATTACATGTATGTTTATTTAAAACACATTGGGATAGAATAGCAGATAAGGACTACAAGTACATGTTACAGAAGACATAAAAACTCCCTGTATGCATAGAAAAGTAGTTTATCATTTTCAGTGCAAAGGCTGAAGAAAATGAAAGTACTGGGGATTTGTACATGAAAATACTAAGAGCACAATGTTTTAGATTTAATATGAGTTTGCATAAAACAAAAAGTATTAATGCATAGTTAATCACAAAGTGCTAGCATAGTGTGAAAACCTGTGTTTTTTTTTTGTTTTTTTGGTTTTTTTGGTACGCGGGCCTCACTGTTGTGGCCTCTCCCGTTGCGGAGCACAGGCTCCGGACGGACAGGCTCAGCGGCCATGGTTCACAGGCCTAGCCGCTCCGTGGCATGTGGGATCCTCCCGGACCGGGGCACGAACCCGTGTCCCCTGCATCAGCAGGCGGACTCTCACCCACTGCGCCACCAGGGAAACTCGTATGAAAATTTTTATGCAATATACTTTTTTAATTCCTATTTTATTTTAAAAATTGCTTTGCAGAACACTTGGTCCTGTCCAAAACGTTCATAAAACATTTGGATTACAACAGAAGATCCTTGAAATTTGGTCCTATCTAAAATGTCCATGAGCATATTTGGTCCATGCCACATGATTTTTGACAGGACCAAATATCAAGGAACTTTTGGTGTGGACCAAATGTCTATATGGACATTTTGGACAGGATCAAACATGGTCAAATATTAAGGACTTTTTGGAGTGCACTAAATGGATGTGGCAGATAGGACCAAGTGTCTGTTAATCTAAAAGTTCATTATATCTACTTTTTTTTTTTCTCCAACTGAAAGCATATTATTATATACAGTGGATAGGAAAGGAATGTCTAAAGTCTATTTTGGATCTCTTTTCATGTTGATTAGTTTCCACAAATTTCCCTTCTCTGAAGTCTTTCATACACATTTTGTGAATTTGCCTTTACCTCAGAATTTTTATTGTTCAGTTCTATGACTCACAGTTCCAGTTCAGTTTCTATTTACCTGTATAGGTAAGCAGTATTCTAAATATTTGAAAATAAACCAATTTAATGTAATAATAATCCTGAACTTTTATCATAGTAAGGAGAATATATTTAATGTTATGCATCTTCTTATAAAATAAATATTATTAATCCAAATGAAATAGAATAAGAAAGGGCAACATCAAACTGAGTCTGCACTGAAATCTGAAAATCAGTATGAAAATATGTGATTGGACTGATCTTTATTGTAATCAACTATTTATTAATTGTGTAAAGCTAAAAACTAAAATATTGTCTGTGAAATTGCCTAGAATAGTGCTTTGCTCATAGTAGGTATATAATAAGGTTTGGTTGACTCTGTAGAAAACTCTGCCTAGAAATTATGGATAGAAAGTAGATAGAACTTTTTTCCTTTCTATCAGGGAGAAAACAATTTAATTAATAAAACAAACAATAGGCTTCAATTTAAAATAATGACATAAATATAAGCTATTCTTTGTGATTACATAATATGATTCAGACTGAAGTAAATCCTATCTTTGAATGATTATAGCACTTTTTTGTACCTATTTATATTTTTTGTATGTTAAGTCATATCTGAAACACACACACATATATATATATACACTATTATATTCTATTTTAGAACCTCCTCCCAAATACTTGGCATAACTTAATATTCTATATATTCTGTACAATGTTTTTTTTTTTTTAACTGTTCAGTGGCAATGACAGTGATAGAAGAAATGTGGGAAGAAAGCACCATAAGTGGGCTTCCCCGGTGACGTGGTGGTTAAGACTCCTCCTGACAATGCAGGGGACACGGGTTCGAGCCCTGGTCCGGGAAGATCCCACATGCCACGGAGCAGCTAAGCCTGTGTGCCACAACTACTGAGCCTGCGCTCTAGAGCTTGCGAGCCACAACTACTGAAGCCCGCGTGCCTGGAGCCCATGCTCCGCAACAAGAGAATCTACCACAATAAGCCCGTGCATTGCAATGAGGAGTAGCCCCCTCGTTGCAACTAGAGAAAGCCCGCGCACAGCAAAGAAGACCCAACACAAACAAAATTAAATAAATAAATACATTAAAAAAAAAAAACCAGCACCATAAGTGCTTAGTAGAGGAGCACTGAGCTGGGCCATGGAGACTGGGAGCTACTGGAAAAAAATATTCAGAAAATAAGTATAAAAGTGATCCAAAGAGTAAAACAGCATGACAAAATAAAGGAAGCAGGTATGCATGTGACATGCTTGGGAAACAGCGACTACACACATTTGGATGGAAATAAGAGTACTAAGAGATAAACTGGGAGAAATACTTCTGTTTATAACACTGCAGCACAAAAAGATGTTCAAATGATCGTATGATAGATAAAATGTATAGAAGTCTTATTTTCCTGACAAACAGATAAGGTAGGCACAGCCTAGACTTAGGAGAGCTGCTCACAACCAGAGAAATGGAATGATTGGATTCACTCATTAATTCCCAACTATTCTTTTATGGCATGAATTAGGGAATGCAATGATTATGTAACTGCAGTGTTAAAATCTGACAGCTCTCCTAAGAGTCTTTCTGGTTCTGTGTTTTTAAATGGTTCTGGTTCACCAGCTGGCAAAGGACTCAGAAATCTCTCTAAAATATAACCATTCTCATCTTTTCAAGTCATTGGTTTTTTGGTGAAAGTCATAGCAAGCCCAGATCTCATGCTGAGGATATCTGCATCTGAACATCATGAAACAGGCTTGAACCCTGCAAACCTTAGTTCAAAATTGGCTACTGCATTGATTCGAATGAGTGCACTGCACCGGTTTTCTTTTTTCTTACATTTTTTCTTAATCATCAAATAATTTGATCTGAGGCCTATTCCAAGCTGCATTGCAAAGTCTGTGAAACATAATGACGCATCGAGCAAAATGTAAAAACCAAATCTATAAATAAAATTAAGGATGAGATTGAGACAGTCTTCATATAATCTCCCCATGTTCATTATCTCATATATTGTACAAAAGCAAATTTTATCAAAAATGTTGATAGCATATGGAGGGATATGGGAAGCGGATACTGCAAAAAGCTTAAAATTACAATTTAAAATCATAACTTGAGTCATAAATTATATACCGGAATGTCAAGCCCTTAGATACCTCTCCATTCTTGCTTGTAAGTATATGAATTATTGGAGAAATTTTACATCATAAAATTATTCTCCACTGTTTTTCCCTCTTTCCAAACTAGATAAGGTTCTCAATTTATAAGCCTGAATAAGACTCTGGACCTCTTACTACTTTTCACAGAAAGTATAAGGAGAGTTAACTTTATTAGACACTAAACTTCATAAGTATAGGAACATTGTTTACCCGGATCACTGCTTTATCCCAGAGTAAGCTAGTGTCAATATACAGAGCACGGAAAAAAATATTTATTAAATAAATGAACCTATTAGGTAATTACAAATATAAGAGCATATAAGAAGAAATATGAGAAATGGGAACAACTGGACCAATAGGAAATCACACTGGAACCTGAAATATGAATAGTGATTAACAGTGAAGACTGAGGAGATTATTGGACTGCCGAGAAGAGTATTCTACACTGAGAAAATTATTATGTATTCAACAATTTCTCAATTACTACAACCTGTATATGGGTATAGCTATGTATATATGAGTCTAAACATATATATGAAATTAATGTATTGTATAAAACAGATTATTTATATAATCTATAAACAAATCTTAGGAATATGAGAATCCCTTCTATTATTTCTTTGTCTTGCCTTGTCAAGAATCTTCAACCCACAGTTTGGGAACTACTAAAAATAAGAATTCTTAAAGATAACTCTAAAGACCTCAAGAATTAAATGGAGTCATAAAAGTTGATTTTACACCACTTAATTTTAGTGATTGTTTCCTTCTGAAACTTTTTTGCCCTGTATAGCATGATGATAGTGTTTTATCCTGCTTCTCTAACTATTTCTTCTATGTCTTTATCCTTGGCATTTATTCTGCTTCTGATCTCCTAAATGGCACATCTCTGGACATACTTGGGTTTATGTTTGCTATCTTTGTGTAGCTATGTCTGTCTCTTGTTCTGCACTTAGAAAAAAAATCTTTTGAATTTATTCTCATCTGTTTCTACTGTTTCAACTATCAATTCTGAGACATGAGTTTTTTTTAATCTAAATCTCTGATGTCATTTTAAAGCTTCAATCCTGAGTTTCAAAATTGTCAGTAGACATTTCTACCTCCCTGAAATGCAATTATGTTAAAATCAAATGGTAAAAAAGTCAGAGATAATTAGGGAGAATATGTAGGACATAAATTGAAAAGGTCTGAAGCCAAAATTCTGGGGATTATCAATTTCCATGTAGGGAAAGTAAAGACAGTAAAGGAGTTTAAAATGAACTAATAGAGAATAATATGAAAAACTGAAGAGTCATATCACGGAAAGTATGGAAGAATAAGGTCACCAGAAAAAGCAAAGCTATTTACCTGTTTAGCTAGCTATCTAGCTTTTTTTTTTTTTTTTTTAATCAAGAAGGGTATCCATTAACCATTAACCTTAATGAGTAGAGCACTATGTGTGACCTTGAGGAGGGGTCCTGAAGAGAATTGGTAAGTACGGAATCGGAATTTTTCAAGCTGTGAAGTTAATGTTTGGGATGGTATGGAGACAGAGAATAGATTTACTCATTTAGAAAGTTTGGCTTTGAGGTTGTCTTTGATATAATTATAAGCAAACCGTCAAGGGGAACATCAAACTCAGACTTGGACCTTGTTCTTGCTACAGAGGTGCACGTGAACTAAGTCTTAAAGGACATATTATGTTTTCAAGATGATAAGAGTGATCAGAGTGGCATTCTAGAGCAGACGAAAGCACAAGATATCATTGAGAAATTATAGTAGAGCAGAGCAGGACCAATGCAGAGCAGGACCAGATAAAGATGAGGCTAGAGAGAAAATAGAGGGCCTTATTTTCTTTTTAAAAAAGATCTTGGGCTTCCCTGGTGGCGCAGTGGTTGAGAGTCCGCCTGCCGATGCAGGGGACACGGGTTCGTGCCCTGGTCCGGGAAGATCCCACATGCCGCGGAGCGGCTGGGCCCGTGCACGAGCCATGGCCGCTGAGCCTGCGCGTCCGGAGCCTGTGCTCCGCAACAGGAGAGGCCACAACAGTGAGAGGCCCGCATACCGAAGATCTCATGTGCCTTGCTGAGAAACTTTAAATTTAATAATAAAATATAAATATCAGTCAACATATAGTTATTCTGTGTCAGATATTATTTTGTTTGTTACCCATGTTATTTATTCATTTCTTAAAAAATACTATAAAATGTAGGTTAAGAGTTTAGACTCTGAAAACTGAACTACCTGGACAGTTTACTTAACCTCACTGTGCCTGGGTTACTTCATCTGTAAAACTAGAGTAATTTTACCTACTTCAAAAGGCTGATATAAGATTTAGCTGATAAAATGCATGTAAAGCACTTAGAAGGGCATCGAGATAATAGTGAACACTCAAATATTTACAGTTATAAGTACTTACAATTATAAGTATTTTTAAAAATTAATTCTTTGTATTAATTAATTGACTGATGAAATTTATTTAGAAAGTAGCTGACAGAGCATGGATTAGAATATGTGTAGTCCCAAAGACCATATTCTTAACATATGAAATTCTTATTAAAATAAGGAAATTAAGAAGCAGGTTTTCAAGGAAACACAAATTACTTACTTTTGGACATAGTAATTTTGTGGTACATCTGTGACTACAAAATATAGTCTGTTAGACAGCTAGATGTTCGGGTCTGTTATTCAAGACAGTGATCTGGGATATTGATTGAGATTTTGGACTTGTCAGCATATAGTTGGCATTGTTTTTACAGCTATACTCTAGGCAAGGTTGACAACAGACTTCATGTAGCATCCATGAGAAGTGAAACAGAGGTTCATGGGGCCTCAGTATTATAAAAGAAATAAAAATATGTCGATAAAGAGTCCAAGAAGAAGTATCTCAAAAATAGAAATAGCTTAAAGAATCTAATCTGAGTTTGACCATGTCTCTAGATTCAACCACCAATTTAGAGGAAATACCATGATAGAGAATGCTCTCAGCAATATTCAGGCTGCAGGAAACTTTAAGGGTGAATTCCCCAATTATTTTTCCAAATTAATTGGCAGAGTTGGAATGGTTAGAGATATGAAGCAGAAAGTCTGTAGATTAAAGCAACCACAAAGACACAGTAAGTCATCATAAACTATGAAATTTATCTGGATCTAGCTTCAAGCAAATAGTTATAATTGTTTAAACGACATTTGTAAGGCAATTGGAAATTTGAATAGTGACTGAAAATACTACTGTTAAATAACTATTGTTAATTTTATAGATGTCTGAATGGTTTTGTCATTGAGTTTTACTTTTAAAGGATATTTATATTTTAGAGAAACGTGCTGATGAAATGATACCTGATACATACGGTATTGGGATTTTCTCTAAAATAACATGGGCAAGGAATGTTGGGGATATAATGAAATAGCATTGGCTGTGAGTGGACGACTGTGGAAGCTGAGTGTTGGATACATGGCCGTCAGTTATACTATTGTCAATTGTTGTATATATTTATATTTGCTTAATACAGTATTTGATATAATGAATGTGTATAATGTATATTTAATGTAATATGTTTTAAAGTAAAAATTAAACAAAAATCAAATAACCCTTTTTCGAGAAGTAAACATAACTAAAAATGTAAGCCTAGGGAGGAAAAGTTTTCATGAAGTTGAGCAAGGCTGTGTCAGGGTCAAGTTAAATATGGTAAAGCTGGAATTCAGTGAATTTGCCAATATTGAAATGACTGATGGTTTCCCTATTTATATTATTGTTAACACAATTCTGCCAATCACATAATCACACACTCTTATCATAGCCTTTAATTTCTAATTCTACCTCAAACCCCACATTCATTAGTCTCTCTCTCAAGTTCAAAACTACGTAGACAATAACTTTCCTTTCATACATCTCATATATTTCAGGATGTTCTTTTCTTTTATGTATCTTCTTTTCTTCCTGTAACAGTTGTCAGTATAGCTTGCTTTTAGTCTTATAAAAGCTTGGTAATTCATCTTTTCTTAAGCCTTTCCCTCCAATGTATACTGCAGCAACTTTATCTTCTAAACATTACATCAGTTATTTAACTGCTGGGACCCATATCCCCTAATTTTTCTTACTACTGTTTCCACTAAGAAAAATATTTAAGTCTTTCATTCCACCTCCTTCTGTGACTTTTCAGGCATATTTTTAGACTTACTTAACCTCAAATGAATGTGGATAAAATAATTTTTTGATTACAGTTCTATTTTTTTATAGGAAATATCCCAGCTCATTAGTTTATGAAAGCCATCAGTCTAAATACTAACATATTTTTAGGCTGTAGAGCTATTTCTGTTCCCATGCTGGAAAAAATTAAATCCTCTGTAATATAAACTTATTGGCTTAATGCTAACACAGATAAAAAACTCTGCTGTGATATAATAAATGTAAGTCAAGAATATTATTATTTCTTTTAAGTTCAAAGACACTATAAATTTTGAAATGCTACAAAGGATAGCACTTTACTAGAAATTTCAATAAATTTAATTAAGACTCTTTGATCATTTAGATTTTTTAACATTGTATTTATACTTTGGTAATTTAATATGTATCACAAATAGACAAGTTGATAACAGAACATTCTGGATAGGTTTTTCGTCAACTATGAGCCATGGAATTTTTAGTGTTCAGGTAGATCATGTTTATTGTTGTGGCAATAACTAAAGCTTTTTTTAAAAAAAAATGATAACAGATATTCTTTAATTAAATGAGTTATCACATTTCTGAGTTTCTCTTCTGGTAGTCCCATATCTTTCTTGCTGATATTTCTCAGTTTCGCCACCTACTCTCTGTCCCTTGAATATACATTTAAGTTCTTGAAACTATTCCATCTTATATAAAATGAAATTAATTCTGGTGCCCTCATCAATAAATTGACATTAGCATAACTGTCTTGCACATAGTATATGCTCAGTAAATTGTGGCTATTATTATTGCTCATTTGCCCATAAAGTTCACTCCTGCAAATGTTCAATATTCTTTTATATTATAATCTTTACAGAGACTCATTTTGTTAGTTCTCCAATGATGTTATAATAATCACAATTCTAGTGTCTTAAAATAACATATATTTATTACCTCACAGTTCTGGAGGTCAGATGTCCAAAACCGGATTTACTGAGCTAGTATCAATGTTTTAGCAGGGTTGCATTCCTTTCTGGAAGTCCTGGGGTTGGGAGGATCTACTTCCTTACAATTTCCGGCTTCTAAAGACCACTTATGTTCCTTGATTCATGGATCCAGTTCTCCATCTTCAGTCCTGAAGTGCAGCATCTTCAAATTTCTCTCTGACTCTGACCCTTTTAACTCCCTCTTTCTGTTGAAAGGACACTTATGATTACATTGGGCCCAACTGGTTTATCCAGGATAATCTCCCCATCTCAAAATTCTTAACTTAATCATATTTACAGTTACTTTTGCCTTGTAAGTAACATATTCACAGATTCCAGGGATTAGAAAGTCAACATCTTTGGGAAGGCATTATTCTGCATACCGCACGAGTTTTCCATTTAATACTTTGAAAAAACTGCTGACCACCTATTTACCTTGTTAATCAAATGCCTAGATTACTGCTTCTTAAAAATCTCTATCTGTATATTCTATGTAATCTGGGTTCTCTCAGCATGTTACAATCTCTGTCACTGTCATGCCTTTCTCAAATAGAGGCAATCTTGTGCCATTGTTACTTCTACTCAGTGATTTAATAGCTACTTGATATAATGCAAATGTCAACTATTCTAAAGCTCTTTTTACTCATATGTAAAACAGAAAAAATACTAGTGAGATGATATATGTAAAATGATTATAGCTCCTAGCATGAAAAATGCTTGATAAAAGTTAACTGTTAATATTATTATTGTTATTATTAGAGTCTGGTAGACAAATAGATTCCTCCATAGTTCAATTCCATTTCCTGAACTTTCCCCAAAAATAGCTCATTATTAAAGTTTAGGAATTTCTTCATCCCTTTTCATATATTCTACTAGATCAAAAAAAAAAGTAATTAAACAGACACACACACAGGCACTTCTTTCTTTTCCATTTTGACTGCTAAGTTGTGTGAGCAATTGAAACTTTCACACAGCTCCTAAATGCACTCCTGCTGTAACAAGCTCTCTCATTTTTTCAGTTTATGTTCATAAAAGTCAAAACACATGTTTGGCATGGCTTGGGTTGTCCTTTACTATTATGTACTATGTTGATGGCAAAGCAGGGAGTGTAAGGAGGAAGAAGAACTTGATAGAGAATCTCCTAGGTTCTAGATCAGCACAACCCAATATGGTAGTTACCAGCCACTGGAAGCTGTTATAGAACGTTTGAAATGTAGCTAGTGCAAATTTTGATGTGCTGTGAGATATATATATATATATACATACATACATACATATATATATATATATATATATATATATATAAACCTTAAACATTTTATTGAAGTATAACTGATTTACAATGTTGTGTTAGTTTCAAATATCCGGCAAACTGATTCAGTTATACATACATCTACATTTTTTTCAGATTCTTTTCCCTTATAGGTTATTACAAAATATTGAGCGTAGTTCCCTGTGCTATACAGTACGTCCTTGTCAGTTATCTATTTTATATATAGTAGTGTGTATATGCTAATCCCAAAAAAACATATTGTTATAATTAATTATACTTGTTTCTTTTCACTATTTTTAGTTTTATTATTAGGAAATTTAAAATTGCATATATGTCTTGAATTTGTAGTTCATGTTTTATTCCTTTGTACAGCACTGTCATAGATACTTTACAATAACACTTAGAATTGTGCATGAACATTGTACTTGCTACCTGTATCATAGAGCTTGGCAACTTGGCACTCAAAATCCTGCCTGTATTAGTTTTGTGTTGCTATGTAGCAAAATATCACAGACTTAGTTACCTAAATCAACACCCATTCATGATCTCACATTTCTGCTTGTCACAAGTCCAGGTGTGGTTCAACTGGATTCTCTGCTGAAGGTCTCCTGCTCAAGATAGCACCTGGGCGGGGCACTTAGCTGGGGACTCCAGAGAAGCATCCATTTCAAGCTCATTCATGTTGTTGGCAGAATCCACTCTGCTACGTGTCTGTCTCTCCCAGAAGCTACATTCTAGTCCCTGCCCTTACTTCTTCAAAGTCAGCAATGGGAAGTCAAATCCTTCATCTGTTTTGAATAATATTTTCTTCCTTTATCTCTGACCTCTAGGTGAGATTTTAAGAGAACATGAGACTAGGTCAGGTCCACCTTTATAATCCCCTTTTGATTAGCTCAAATCAATTTATTAGTAACATAAATTACATTTGCAATGTTCTTTCTGTCATTTAACATAATCACAAGAGTAATATTAGAAGTCTTGCTATACTCAAGAGGAGAAAATTATACAAGGATGAGTGTCATTGGCTGTGTGTGTGTGTGTTTGTGTGTGTGTGTGTGTGTGTTGGGGGGTGGGTACATGTTGGAATCCTGCCTGCCACATAGCTCAGATTGAGATTATGCACTGTATATAAACAGGCTGTATGCATGCATATGAGTAGGTTTTTCTTTTCTATGTTGTATAATTTCTGTTTTAAAAAATTAAAAGAAAATCATAGTGTCCTCATTCCACTTTACTCACTTCCCCTACACTGAAAATAGCCACATGTGTTTGTTATCATTTTACCATTTTTGCAGATGAGAAACTAATGATAAGTTAAATTAACTACAATTCCAAGGTACAGCATTATAAATTTTCACGGGAAGTGACAATTGAGAGAAGAAAGTGACAATTCTCATGTTGAATAACGTCATATGTGAGGGTTGTGAAGGAGAAAGGAAGTGGCTTTCTAAAATATCTTCTGATTCTGAAGAGGCAGAATCAGAACGTCCTCCAATATCATTATTCTTTTATAATAGCAAGCCATGTACAGTTATATATCCATCTAAGTCTTCTTGTTAATTAGGTTGTATAATTTAAAAGGGTGGTATAGAGGGCTAAAACGGAATTAGGTCGATTCATCGTGGAACTTTACTTAAAACAAGATTTATGAGTAGTAGATTTCTTTGTTTCTATTTCTCTTACTCTTTTTTATTTTATTATTTTTTTTGCGGTACGCAGGCCTTTCACTGTTGTGGCCTCTCCCGTTGCGGAGCACAGGCTCCGGACGCGCAGGCTCAGCGGCCATGACTCACGGGCCCAGCCGCTCCGCGGCATGTGGGATCTTCCCAGACCGGGACACGAACCCGCGTCCCCTGCATCGGCAGGCGGACTCTCAACCACTGTGCCACCAGGGAAGCCCCTCTCTTACTCTTAATAGCTTTAAAAGAAACTAATTTTTCTCTTTAACCAACAAGCGCATATAGTATAGTCTTAGCATTCACTCTTGTAGTATTTATTCTGTAGACAGCTGACTATGGTGTCTATTCTTGTTGTTATCTCTGCCTACAATCCTTGCATGTCAGAATTTTGAACGTCTAGACCCTTCTTCTCATTCAGGTAAAAAGTAAACAGCTCATTCTGGTTTGCCCCTAACTTTCCAAGTTTTAAAACGAAAAGTTCTGTCTTCCAGGAAGCCCTTTAGTCCTGGGCAAACTGAGGGAGTTAGCTTCACTCAGTCTCTTATCAAATGTCACTCCACAGAGGTCAACTTCCTCTCCATCCAACTAAAGTAGTTACACCACCCCACGGCCAGTCTCTAATCATAACTCTATTTCACTTTATTCAAAAAATCTGTTGTGTTACATTAACTAACTCATGTAGCTGTGCATTGCATGCCTCTCTTTACTTACTAAAACTTAAGGGTATGAGGCCAAGGGCAAATTTTTCTTCATCCCCCAAACCACAGGACATTAAAAAAGTCTATTACCTATTAGGTTCTCGGCAACTACATTCCACAGTCATTGTGGAAGCACATAATGAGATGAAGCCTCCAGTTGCCTTTCCCTAAGTTGGCAGGATGAGCACAACTCTTCCACATCACTGGCCCCCACCGGTCATGTATCATAAGAAACAAGTGTTGAAAATGTGGATAGTTTTGTTATCACTGTGTGAGGTAACCTATCCTGACTGATACATTTGAATATAAATGCTACCATGTCCCCGAGTAAAGATTTTAGTGTTGAAGATTAATATATGTGTATTACATAAATTACTTTCCACTTGATGAGAGAAAGGTGCAATAAAAATAAGCACAATAGAAGACTGAACAATGAATAGTCCACTCAAAATTAGAGATAGGTATTCCATAGGCATATGGGTTAAGGAAAAGAGAATGTAACCGCGTCTAAAGAACTCCTGCTGTGCCTTTTTCCACTTACACCCTATGGTAAACTTAAACTTCCCTCTCTCATTGAGACAGTTTTCTCTCTCAGGTGGGAGATGAATATACTAACACATTGCCTTTCTGAATTATGAGATGTTATAAGAATAAAAAGAAAATATATAGTTTATAGAATTTTTTCATAAAGTGTGTATATATAAATGGAATATATACACACACAATAAAGTGCTTATACAAACATAAGTGATTACCATCATTTAGAACGTACCTTTACACGTACCTTTCAGATTCTTGGCCACTAAATATTTCTAAGTCTTTTTTAGGTAATTGCTATAATTTTGGCAGAAGTTCCATCATCAGATGAATGGATAAAGAAGATGTAGCACATATATACAATGGAATATTACTCAGCCATAAAAATAAACGAAATTGAGCTATTTGTAATGAGGTGGATGGACCTAGAGTCTGTCGTACAGAGTGAAGTAAGTCAGAAAGAGGAAGACAAATACCGTATGCTAACACATATATATGGAATTTAAGAAAAAAATAATGTCATGAAGAGCCTAGGGGTAAGACAGGAATAAAGACACAGACCTACTAGAGAATGGTCTTGAGGTTATGGGGAGGGGTAAGGGTAAGCTGTGACAAAGCGAGAGAGAGGCATGGACATATATACACTACCAAACGTAAAATAGATAGCTAGTGGGAAGCAGCCGCATAGCACAGGGAGATCAGCTCGGTGCTTTGTGACCACCTAGAGGGGCGGGATAGGGAGGGTGGGAGGGAGGGAGACGCAAGAGGGAAGAGATATGGGAACGTATGTATATGTATAACTGATTTACTTTGTTATAAAGCAGAAACTAACACACCATTGTAAAGCAATTATACTCCAATAAAGATGTAAAAAAAAAAAAAGTTCCAAATTAACATTTCTGTCCTCATGGCACTCCTAGAGTAAAGAGAGAGAGAAAACAAAATAGGTATGCAAATGTATATTTACAGGAAACAGTCAAGCTGAATCATGTTGGAAAGTTAAATGTTCCTTCAAACATTGTATCTTAAATTTGCTCCTCTATGGGACATAAACGGATGGCACAATATAATCTGCACCTCTAAGAGAAACTCAGGCTATGCTTTAACTTTCGTCATAATTGACAGTTGAACTTAACATATTTGAGTCCCCTGTAAAGTGAAGACCCTTTCTTATGCATAGGTTAGCAGATCAACGAAGCTTGCTCTGCCTTCTGGAGCAGTGTGGAACTTAAATTAGCTCAGAAACAGAGTTCTGCAATCAAAATTCTGTTTGCTTAAGTGTATATTCCAAGTAGGTCATTAATTTATTATTATTTACCTGAAAAATGTTTATCACGGAAGTATTTGAAATGGATATGAAAATATTGCTTATTAAGGCATTCAGTTTTAGGGAGAATATATGTATGAGTATGACCTTCATTATTTTTCCTTCTCCAAACAATTTCAACAGATACTTATCAAGCCCTGGGGATATGTTTGGCACTGTCTAGGTTTTGGAAATAATCTAAGAATTAAAACAGATAAATTTCTTGCCTTGCATTCATGGACTTACATTCTAGCTAAACAAACAAATAATTTTAAAATGTTGTGATAAATGGTGTGGAAAAAGAGGATGAGGTGGATAGTGAACGTCAGGGTAGGGAGCTGCTATTTATGAGGTCTGGGAGTAATCTCTCCATAAGGTGACATTTGAGCAGAGACCTCAAGGAAGTGAGGAAGTGATCCATGTAGGTACATGGAGAAAGAATTTAATAAGCAAAGGGGGGAGTGAGCAAAGGCCAAGAGGAACACTTGTATATGGCCTAGATTTTGACCAAACAGCAAGAAGCCCATAATAGCTGCAAATAGATCAGCATTCATCATAGAAAGAGATGAATTTAGGGAGGTAGAACAGTTGCTGTGTTGCAAAGTTGTTGGATAAAGTGACATGAGAAGTTTGTCATTATATTTCCTGGGTAGCTTACATTTTATTCATTATTTTATTCCAAAGTACTTATTTATTATATTAAATAGAAAAAGAATATACAGAAATGTTGAGATACAAAAAAAATTATGATAAGTGATATATACACATTATACACAGTGATAAGTGCTATATACATGTTATATATTTCCTTCTTGTGATTTGTATTTTTATTAATGTAATCATCCATGTCTGTGGATTTGTGTGTAAAACACAAATTGAGTGTATTCCCTCTATAATTTGCATCCAGTTTTTTGCACTAAAATTCAATCTAGTCAATTTTCCACTATAGTCAATTTATTTTGACAACACATATTTTAATGTCCCATGGGATTAACAACCCCTTATGATTTGCATTTAACATGTTATATTATTCCATGTAATAAACGGTGTGAATGTAGGCATAAGCTTATACATGCATACACACACACTCACACACGCATTAGAGGAAACTTAGTTTTGCCTCATGTAGTAAAACGACGTTGATGCTTCCATTTCTCTTGTTTCTGTGTACAAGGTGCATGGCTACCAGCATTTATGGATATCCTACTTTATAAACATCAGCAGGATGTCAAATCCTCATATACTTCCAACCGCTGACTTCCCTAGTCCTGAAGTCCATATTCAGACTCATATTCATGTGATTAGGTCAGGCTCACCTGAATCATCTTAAGGTAACTTGAATTGGGACCTTAATTACATTTCAGTCACTTCCAGTAACACCTATATCAGTGATTGATAGAGTAACCAGGAGAAGGTATGCGTACACAGGGGATTGGAATTTTGGAGGATTTACAAATAAAGTTGTTTTGAGCATTCACATACAAGTATTTGTAAGAACACATGCTTTCTTTTCTCTTGCATAAATACCTAGAAATTTAAAGAGTGGATGATATGCTAAACGCATGTTTCACTTTTGAAGAAACTGCCATACTGATTTACAAAGTATTTGTGCCATCTTACATCGCCAGTGGCAGTGTATAAGAGTTCCATTGTCTCTCTAACTAGATATTCTACTGCATGTGTAGTGGTATCTCAGTGCAGTTTTATTTCTAATTCCTTAGTGACTACTAATGTTGAATATGGTTTTATGGGCTAGTTTACCATTTGTTCATGTTATTTTGTAAAGTGACTTTTCGAATTTGTGATCATATTTTTAAAAAGTAGTTGTTTCTTCAAATTGGATTATGAGAACTATATTATAGATACTCATCTTATAACAGATGTGTAATTTTCAAATATAATATATTCTTCTAATGTAAGCATTTTCATTCTCTGAAAAAATATTAATAGAGAAAAAGTGGTTAATTTTGACGAAGTCCAAATTACCAGTTTTTTTTTGTATGCATCATGCTTTTGATGTCATGTATAAAAAATATTTTCTTAGAACAATTTCATAAAGCTTTTCTCCTTCCACAATTTTAGAGTTTTAACTTTTACGTTTGAGGGCTATGGGATTTTGAATCAACCTGGAATGTGACATTAGGTGTTGATTGAACTTCATTTTTCTGGTATATGGATATCTGTTTCAGCACAGTTGGACTATCCTTTCTCCACTGAAATCTTTAGCATCTTTGTCTAAAACCAACTGAAGTGAGTCTGTTTCTGTACACTCTATTTTGTTCCATTATCTACTTTTCTGTCCTTATGCCAATACTATCTTGATTATTGTAGTTTCATATTAAGTCTTGAATTCAGATAGGGCAAATATTTTACAATTGTTTTTTCTATCAATGTAATTTTGGCTTTCTTTTTTTTAAAATTTAAACTAAAGCCAAACGAATAAAAAACAGTCCACCAGTTTCTCCCTAACCTCTGGCAAGCGTCAGTTTGTTCTCTGTATTTATGAGTTTGGTTTGTTTGTTTGTTTATAGATTCCATGTATATAAGGGATCATATGGTAATTATCGTTCTCTGTCTGACTTATTTCACTTAGCATAATACCCTCAAGGTCATCCGTGTTGTCGTAAATGGCAAGATTTCATTCTTTTTTATGGCTAAATAATATCTCATTGTGTGTGTGTGTACGTATATTTGAATATATATGTGGATATATATATATATATATATATATATATATCACAAAGTCTTTATCCATTCATCCATTGATGGTCACTTAAGTTGTTTTCATATCATGGCTTTTGTAAATAATGCAGCAGTGAACATGGAGTTGCATATATCTTTTCAAGTTAGTGTTTTTGTTTTCCTGGGATAAATACCCAGAAGTGGAATTGCTGGATCATATAGTGGTTCTGTTTTTAGTTTTTAAGGATTCTCTGTACTGTTTTCCACAGTGGCTGTGCTAATTTACATTCCCACACATAGTGCACAAAATTTCTCTTTTTTCCACATCCTCATCAATACTTGTTATTTCTAGCCTTTTTGATAATAGCCATATAACTGGTGTGAGGTAATATTGTGATTTTGCTTTGTTTTTCCCAGGTAGTTAATGACGTAGAGCATATTTTCTTGTACCTTTTGGCTATCTGTATGTCTTCTTTAGAAAAATGTCTATTAATATCATCTGCCCATTTTTTATTGTTTAGTTTTTATGCTTTTGTGTTCTTTCTATATTTTAGATATTATCCATTTGTCAGTCATGATTTGCAAATATTTTCTCACCTTCAGTAGCTTGCCTTTTCATTTTGTTGATGGTTTCCTTTGCTGTGCAGAAGCTTTTTAGTTTGAAGTACTCCCAGTGGTGTCAGATTCAAAAAAGCACCTCCAAGACCAATGTCAAGGAGCTTATTGCCTGCATTTTCTTCTAGGAGTTTTATGGTTTCAGACCTTAAATTCAATTCTTTAGTCCATTTCAAATTAATTTTTGTGTATAATGTAAGATAGTGGTGCAGTTTCATTAATTTTCATGTTGCTGTCAAATTTCCCAAATCTCCCTTTTATTAAAGAGATTGTCCTTTCCTATTGTATATTCTTGGCTTCTTATCATAAATTAGTTGACCATATACGCATAGATTTCCTTCTGGGCTCTCTATTCTGTTCCACTGATGTATATATCTGTTTTTATGCCAATACAATACTGTTTTAACTACTATAACTTTGTAATATAGTTTGAAATCAGGCACATGATGCCTCCAGCTTTGTTGATTCTCAAGATTGCTTTGGCTTTTTGGGTCTTTTGTGTTTCTATACAAATTTTAGAATTATTTGTTCCAGTTCTGTGGAAAATGCTATTTATATTTTGATAGAGATTGCATTGAATCTGTAGATTGGATTCTTCTAGTACCTGAGCAGTGTATATTTTTCCATTTGTTTGTGTCCTCTTCAATTTATTTCATCAGTGGCTTATAGTTTTCCAAGCATAGGTCCTTTACCTCCTTAGTTAGATTTATTCCTAGATGCTTTATTCTTTCTGATGGGATTTTCTTTTTTTTCTTTTTTTAACTGTAGTATAGTTGCTTTACAATATTGTGTTAGTTTCTGCTGAACAATGAAGTGAATCAGCTATATGTATACATATATCCCCTCACTCTTGGACCTCCCTCCCAACCCCCATCCCACCCATCTAGGTCACCACAGAGCACCAAGATGAGCTCCCTGCACTACACAGAAGATCCCCACTAGCTATCTGTTTTACACGTGGTAGTGTATATATGTCAATCTCAATCTCCCAGTTCCTCCCACCTCCCCCACCCCATGTCCACACGTCCATTCTCTATGTCTGCATCTCTATTCCTGCCCTGCAAATAGGTTCATCTGTACTGTTTTTCTAGATTGCTTTCTTAATTTCTCTTTCTGGTAGTTTGTAGTTAGTCTGTAAAAATGCAACCGACTTCTGACTATGTATTTTGAATTTTGTAACTCTACTGAATTCATTGATGAGTTCTAGTAGTTTTTCAGTGGTGTTTTTTATAATTTTCCATATATAGTATCACATTATCTGCAAACAATGACAGTTTTACTTCTTCCTTTCCTTGGATTTCTTTCATTTTTTTTTTCTTGTCTGATTTCTGCAGCTAGGACTTCCAGTACTATGTTGAATAAAAGTTGCGAGGCATCCTTGTCTTATTCCTGATCTTTTAGTAAATGCTTTCAACTGTTCACCATTGAGTATGATGTTGGCTGTAAGTTTGTCATAAATGGCCTTTATGTTGATGTTCCCTGTATACCCGCTTTGTTGACGTTTTTATCATAAATGGATGTTGAGTTTTGTCAAAAGCTTTTTCTGCATCTATTGAGATTATCATATGATTTTTATTTTTTCAATTTGTTAATGTGGTGTATCGCATTGATGGATTTTCAGATATTGAACCCTCCTTGCATCCCTCAGATAAATCCCACTTGATCATGGCATATGGTCCTTTTAATGTATTGTTGAATTTGGTTTGCTAATATTTTGTTTAGGATTTTTGCATCTATGTTCATCAGTGGTATTGGCCTATGATTTTCATTTTTTGTGGTGTCTGTCTGGTTTTGGCATTAGGGTAATGCTGGCCTCATAGAATGAATTCAGAAGTGCTCCTTCTTCTTTGTTATTTTTGAAGTTTGAGAAGATTAGGCATCAACAATTCTTTAAATGCTTGTTAGAATTAACATTTAAAGCAGTCTCATCCTAGACTTTTTTGGGGGGGGAGTTTTTGATTACTGATTCAATCTTCAGCTAGTAACTGGTCTTTTCATATTTTCTATTTTATCATGATTCAGTCTTAGTAGATGGTATGCTTCTAGAAATGTATCAGTTTCTTCTAGGCTGTCCAGTTTGTTGGCTTAAAATTGTTCATTATAGTCTCTTATGATCCTTTATAGTTCTGTGGTAATAGTTGTAATATATTCTCTTTCATTTCTCATTTTATTTGTTTGAGTTCTTTCTTGGTGAGTCTAGCTAAAGATTTGTCAATTTTCTTTATGTTTTCAAAGAACCAGCTCTTAGTTTCATTGATCTTTTCAAATGTCTGTTTAGTCTCTATTTCATTTATTTCTGCTCTAATCTTTCTTTCCTTCCTTCTACTAACTTTGGGCTTCATTTGTCCTTCTTTTTCTAGTTCCTTGAGCTATAAGTTTAGATTGTTTCAGATTTTTCTTCTTTCCTGAGGTAGACTTGTTTTGCTGTGAACTTCTCTTTTAGATCTGGTTTGCTGCATCCCATAGATTTTGGATCATTGTGTTTCAATTTTCATTTGTCTCCAGGAATTTTTTTATTTCTCTTTTGATTTCTTCTTGATCTATTGGTTGTTTAATAGCATGTCATTTAAACTTGACATATTGGTCAATTTTCTAGTCTTTTTAGTGTAATTAATTTATAGTTAATACCATTGTGGTAGGAAAAGATGCTAGATATGATTTCAGTCCTCTTCAATTTATTAGGACGTGTCTTGAGGCCTAATATATGAACTATCTTGGAAAATGATCTACATGCACTTGAGAAGAATGTGTATTCCATTGTTTTTAGATGGAATGTTCTGTAAATACTTTAACTCCATCTGGTCTAATGTGTCATTTAAGGCTGATGTTTCTGTCTAGATGATCTGTCCATTGATGTAAGTGGTGTATTAAAGTCCTCTTCTATTACTGTATTGCTGTTTGTTTCTCCCTTTATGTCTGCTAGTGTTTGATTCATATATTTAGGTGCTCCTATATTGGGTGTATAAATATTTATAAATGTTATTTCTTCTTGTTGGATTGACCCCTTTATCATTATGTAACATCTTTGTCTCTTATTAGAGGCTTTATTTTAAAGTCTACTTTTATTCCTGATATAGGTATAGCTATTCCAGCTTTCTTTTGGCTTCCATTTACATGGAATATCTTTTTCCATCCTTTCACTTCCAGTCTGTGTGTGTCCTTACATATAAACTCAGTCTTTTGTAGGCAGCATATAGATAGGTCATGGTTTGTTTTGACTTTTACATCCATTCTATATTTTCTGATTGAATAATTTAGTCCATTTACTTTTAAAGTAATGATTGATATGTATGTGCTTATTGACATTTTGTTATTGTGTTCTGGTTGTTTTTATAGTTTCTCTCTTTTCCTTGCTTCTTCTCTTGCTCTCTTCCTTTGTAGTTTGATGACTTTCTTTAGTGATATGCTTATGTTTCTTTCTCTTCATCTTTTGTGTATTTACTCTATGGTTTTTGCTTTGTGGTTACCATGAGGCTTACCTATAACAACTTATATCTGTAATAGTCTATTTTAAGTTGATAACAACTTACATTAGACCCCATTCTAAAGCTTAACATTTCTCTTCTTCTACCCACATTTTATGTTTTTGTTGTCACATTTTACATCTTTTAATCTTGTGTATCAGTTCAATTTTTAAAAATTTAATTATGTATTCTCTAGACTCATGGTTTATTGAGAAGTGTATTATTTAGTTTCACAATATTTATGTTTTGTGTAAATGTCTATTACCAATTTAATTTAATTTAATTTATTATTCATCTAATTTAATTCCATTTTGGTCTTTTAAAAAATACCTGGATATCCTTAAGTTTACTGAGACTGAATTTAAATCTTGAATATGATCTCTTTTGCAACATAATCTCTGTGTACTTGAAAAAAAAGTGTATTCTGCTGTTGTTAAGTGGAGCATTCTACAAACGTCAGTTGAATAGAGGTTGTTGATGATGTGATTCAAGTCAAGTAATTTTTGATACGGTTGTGCTTGAATATAATGTACTATCTTGCTGTATGTTGTTTTCTATTTTCTATTCTCTCTTTACTTTTTCCACTTTTTGTAGACAATTTTATTTTACTTTTATCCAGCTTTATTGAGAGAAGATTGATATTTAACATTGTGTAAGTTTAAAATGTACAGCATATTGATTTTATACACTAATATATTGCAAAATGATTACCACAATAGAGTTCGTTAACACCACCATCACTTTACATAATTACATTGTTTTCTGATGAGAACATATAAGATATAATAGAGTATCATTAACTATAGTCACCATGTTGCACACTAGATTCCCAATACTTACTTATAATTGGAAGTTTGTACCCTTTCACTTCTTATTTCCCCCACATTGCTCCTCAGCCCCTAGCAACCACCATTCTGCTCTGTATTCTATTATTCCATTATTTTCCTTTTCTGTCTTATTTTAGATTGCATTGATCATTTTTAATGACTTTGTTGTCTGTCATATTAGCAATAACTATAATTCCTTTCTTTTTTTTCACTGTTTGCTTTAAGGTTCAGTAAATGCACTTTAACTTATATAATATTTTACCACTTCATTATAGAATAAGAATCTCCCAACTGAATTCTCCTAAATTACCTTCTATCCTTTGTGCAATTGCTATCATAAATTTTACTTTCATATATATAATTAATCGCACAATATATTACAATTATTTATGCATCAGTCAGTTACCTTTAAACACTTTTAAGTAATAATATATTTTATAGTTGTACACATATTAACTCTTTCCACTGATATCCATTTCTTTGAATAGAGATTTCCATATTGCATCATATTTTTCCTAAAGGATTTAATAAAATACTGGCCTACAATTTATTATTTCTTTCAGCATTTGTATATCTGAAAAAAATATTTCTGCTAGTTTTAAAAGATATATTCTTTAGAAATTGAAGTGTGTAACTTCACTGTCCTCTGTCTTGTATTCATTCTAAAAGAAATTTGCTATAATTCTTTTGTTTCTCTTTGCAATATTTCTTTTTCCTCTCATTGTTTTTAACATTCTCTATTTATCTCTGGCTTTAAGGAACTTAACTCTATGTGACATGGTATAGTTTTCTTCATATCTCTTATACTTGAGTTTTGCTGAATTTGGCTCTGTTGGTTTCTGGTTTTAATAAAATATGGAGTGATGCCTACTCTTAATTCTTCAAATATTATTAACTCTTTTCTTGTTCTCCTTAAATTAAAATTATTCATATAGCTGATCATTTAATGTTGTCCCACGGCTCACTGGTAGTCTGCTTATTCATTTTCATCCTCTTTTCTCTATATATTTCATTTTAGATAGTATCTATTGCTTTGGCCTCAGTTAACTGATCTTGCTGTGTTTTTTGTTTCCTGTGGTTTCTAATCTATTTCATACAATGATGTTTCTTAGATCTTGCACTTTTCATCTCTAGAAAATTAATTTTATTGACCGTTTATATGTTTTAAATATTTATTAATATGCTCAATCTTTCATCTGTCTAGTTGAACACATAAATTTTATTTTAAAGAGTTTTTTTGATGTGGACCTTTTTTTTTTTTTTTTTTTTTTTTTTTGCAGTACGCAGGCCTCTCACTGTTGTGGCCTCTCCCGTTGCGGAGCACAGGCTCCGGACACACAGGCTCAGCGGCCATGGCTCACGGGCCCAGCCACTCTGCAGCATGTGGGATCTTCCCAGACCGGGGCACGAACCCGTGTCCCCTGCATCGGCAGGCGGACTCTCAACCACTGCACCACCAGGGAAGCCCTGATGTGGGCCATTTTTAAAGTCTTTATTGAATTTGTTACAATATTGCTTCTGTTTTTTTTGTTTGTTTGGTTTTTGGTTTTTTGGCTGCGAGGCATGTGGGGTCGTAGCTCCCTGACCAGGGATTAAACCCGCACCCCCCTGCATTGGAAGGCGAAGTCTTAACCACTAGACTGCCAGGAAGTCCCCTAAATTTTAATTACAATAAATATTTGAATGCTTTTGTCTACTAAGTCTATAATGTTCTTTCTAGGTATGAGTCTATTGCTTTTTCTCCTCGTTAGGATTTATGTTTCTCTGCTTTTCAAATACCTAGTTAATTTTGATTAGGGATCAGATATTGTGAATTTTTGAATTTTACCCTTTTAGCTGCTAGATATTTGTGTATTCCCAAAGTGTTATTAAGCTTTATTCTGAGACACACTAAATTTCTTGGAGACAGTTGGTTTCTTTCAAGGCTTGTTTGTAAGCTTTGCTTTATAGGACCCAAGTAGCTATGGTCTCTTCCTCATTTTTTCCACTACTGAGTCAATATTCTTCTGAGTATTTTACCTGATGCCCTGTGATTTATAGTTTTACACGCCAAGTGATAGAAACAGGAAAAATCTTCATCTAGGATTGTTTCCTCTACTCCTTTTGGGCTATTTTTCTGGCTCTGTATTGTTTTTTCACTCTCAGGTGCTGATCATTCCTTAGCTAAAATTTTGAGGGGGTTTCTCTCTTTGTTTTTCTGTAACTTTCTGTCTTCCAATATGTTTTCCTGCAAACTCTATGTGACTTGGATTTTCCAGACTCAGCTTTATCTCTTGCACTAGTAAATTCCCGGCTCCATTTTGATTAGTGCTAATCCTCTTTGCTTCCTCTTTCCCAGGGTTCAGCCTCCTGCATTGTCTACTATTTAATGTACAAAAATTAACTAAAAGTATATTATTTTTAATACTTTGCCTGGATATTTAGTTGTCTCAAGTAGGAAGGTAAATCCAATTCCTCTTTCTCCATATTGGCTTGAAGTAGCGGTCCTCTTTTATTTACAATCTTAAAAACTAAATTTAGAGGTACCTAATTATTTCATATTTTTGTCTTTGTGAGTAATGTAATAGAGTAAAACTGTTGACAATGTCCCATGTTACCATATCAATAATGTACTAGTATTCCACATACAGTGTTATAGTGAATATTTTTACATATTACTGTTTAGCAAATGTCACTGAATTTTACAGATATATATATGTAAGATATAAAAAGCAAATAAAAATCTTATAATTTAAAAATATATCACAAATTCAGTAACCTGGTAAAGACTAATATAAAACCATTTTAAACTACCAAGCTATTTATTTGAAAATCTAAGCAATGTAGCAGATGCTGAAATTGGAAACAACTTTGTTAAAACTCACCAAAAGAAAATGGAAGGAAGAAAAGTTCACTTTAATTAAACTGGGTAACATAAAAATACATTTTCGCTGTCAGATTATTTGCAAGTTATATTTAAAGATACCATCTCTGTGAATATTTATGTACTGTGAACATGACTCCTCTTCTACTAGTCAGAAATTTGTTTTCAGCTATCACTAAGAGCAGCTAATTCAAGATATGCTGCTTTGAAAAGGCCTTTGAAAGTTTTAACATCTTTCTTCAAGTACATCCTTTTATAGGGTGCCAAAGGACACCTGGAAAAACACACAAAATACATCTTTATTTTCCCTCTTTTGAGAAAAATAAACTAATAATTATCTATGCAAATTTCAATTACTATTTGCATGTTACATTTTCTGAGAGTAGTAGGGGCTTGAGCCTAGATAATATTTCAGAAAATTGAGTATCTTTTCACAGGAAGAACCTTCTATCATATTGCTGTTTAACCAAAAATAAAATATAATCACAAAAATTAAATGAAATTTCTGGTGCTATCTTTTACTCAAGTTAAATGGAGTTGGTTAATATCTCCGAGGTTTAGATTTTCCATTTATCTACCACAGAAGTTTTTACTGACAATTTGTAAACATTTACAATTTTATTTTAGAATGGTTTTAGAATTACAGAGATAGATTTTTCCATATATTCCACACCATTGTTTCCCTGTTATTAGCATCTTAAATTAGTATGGTATATAACAATTAAAGAACTAAGATTTTTCCATATGTTCCACACCATTGTTTCCCTGTTATTAGCATCTTAAATTAGTATGGTATATAACAATTAAAGAACTAATATTGATGCCTAATTAGTAACTAAAGTCCACAAAATATTCATAGTTCCTCAATTTTTACCTAATCTCATTTTTATATTTCTATCATTTATTTTTCTTACCTGGGATACCGTATATAGTTGTCATGTCTCCTTAGCCTCCTCTTGGCTGTAATACTTCTTTGGACATTTCTCTTTTTTTTTGCGGTACGCGGGCCTCTCACTGTTGTGGCCTCTCCCGCCGCAGCACACAAGCTCCGGACGCACAGGCTCAGCGGCCATGGCTCACGGGCGCAGCCGCTCCACGGCATGTGGGATCTTCCCGGACCGGGGCACGAACCCGCGTCCCCTGCATCGGCAGGCAGACTCTCAACCACTGCGCCACCAGGGAAGCCCTGGACATTTCTTATTTTTGATGACCTTGACAGTATTGGAGAAGACTGGTCATATGTTTCTGGATACCCCACTTTTGGATTTTGCCTAATGTTTACTCATGATTATATTGATTATTATGGTTTTATCAGAGGAAGATATAGAGCCAAAGTCATTTTCATTACATCGTACTTGACATATACTATCAACGTGACTTATCACTCTTGATCTTGACCTTGATCAGCTGGCTGAGATAGTGATTTTTAGGTTTCTCCATAGTGTTTTTTAGGTTTCTCCACCGGAAAGTTATTATTTTCCCACCTTATCATACTGGACTCTATGAAAGGAAGTCACTGTGTGCTGCCTAACTTAAGGAATAGGAGTTATGAACTCATTATGCTTGTGAATGTGAGTGAGCATCTGCATAAATTGTTTGAGATTGTTCTACATGAGAGATTTAACTTTTTCCAAATACATTTACTCAATTATTTATTTTTATTAGTATGGACCCTTGGATATTTATTTTATAATTTGGACTATAATCTATTGTTACATTATTTATTTTGTTCAAGTTGTTAGAGCTTTGACCATTGGAAGCTCTTTCGTTAGGGTCCTATGTACTTTAGATACACCCCCATCATTGCGTGTAGGTTTGTTTGTTTGTTGAGCACTTTTTAACTGTCTGGAACTACAAGTTTCTCTGGAGTTCTCATATATTTATTGCCTCTGTCCTTTAATCACATATTTCTGCTTGAACTTTTTATTGCTATTTTATTGGTATTAGTTGATGCTGATGTCTCCAACTCTATAGCTACATGAATCATTCTAGTGTCCTCAGCAGGTAACCAGCCACTCTTAACAGTGAAAATCCTGGATCCCACCATCCATACATTACTTAATTGTTTAATTAAAGTGAACATGTATAGTGGATCCAGAATCGTCACGCCATGCCCTGTGAGGATAATTTTTATTAATTTTTGTATAGTACTTATAGGCAGCTTTTTTTGCCATTAATCTTACAGGTGCTACTCATTTCCAAAGTTATTAAAGTCAGCACCATTTTCTCCACTCCTTTCAGGTAGGTTGTGCCATGCATTGATGAATACAGTTAGATTCTTTAGTCACACTCTGAATTCCATCCTGGAATCCCCCTGACCTCCTTTTTTAAATTTTCATACATCAACCTTTTCACTTTATGTTGTAAAGTGCTACAGTTTTTGATAAATACTTACTGCCATGTATCCTCCATTACTGAATAGTTTCAGTACCCAAAACCAATTTTAAAAATTCTCCATGCTTCAGATCATTCAACTCCTTCCCAAACCCCTGACCACCACTGCTCTATTTATAATCTTGATCATTTTGCCTTTTCCAGAATGTTCTATAATCAGGATCATGCAGTATATGGCTTTTATAGAATGCCTTCTTTCACTTAACAATGTGCATTTAAGATTCATACATAACTTTGGATAGCTTCATAGCTTTTATTCCTGAATAATACTTCATTATGTGGCTATATCACAACGTATTTATTTTCCTATTGAAAGATATCTTGGTTGCTTCCAGTTTTTGTGGTAATAAATAAAATTGCTGTAAACACGCACATGGGAATGATGGTGTAGAGATAATTTTTCAACTCACAACATAAATATATAGGATAACAATTGCTGGATTATAAAGTAAGAATATGTGCAGCTTTGAAAAAATTCAACCTGTTTTTCAAAGTGGGTATACCAGTTTGCATTCCCACCATCAGTAAATGAGAATTCTGGTTCTTCTGGACCCTTGCAACAATTGGTATTGTCAGATTTGGGTTTTTTTAAGCCATTCTAACAGGTATATGGTGATATATTGTTTTTTTATTTGCATTTTCTAATGACAAATAATGACCATATTTTCATATGCTTATCTTTCACTTATCTTCTTTAGTGATGCAGCTGTTCAGATCTCTTGCCTACTTTTTAAACTGGGTTGTTTGTTTTCTTATTGCTGAGTTTTAGGTGTTCTATGTATATTTTGGATACAAGTTCCTTTGCAAATATATTTTTCCTGTCTATGTCTAGTTGAAGAGTACAGATCCTGTTTAAAACCTGTGTGTGATTTTTTGGGCCTGACCATAGGCAATTACAAAGGCTTCACTGGCAGACCTCACGGGGAAAGGCTGCCCTCCGCACATGAGACTCAGTACACAGCCAATGCAATACAGTCTCTGAATGGAGATGTACTCAAGACCTCAGACACCTCTTGTCTGTCATGTTCTTTACAAATTTACATTCCTAGTCTCTGCACCTGTATTCCTAGATCTCTTTATCTGAGACCTTGGGCTGAGCTCTCCTTAGTCACCTTTGCAGAGACCTCCCTATGTGGGAAGAAGGAGGAAACGTGGAAGACATATTTTCCAAGCTGACTCAGTACCTAGTAATTTTTCACTCCTAGACCTCCCCTCTTATGTTCCCCCTCATCCCAGAGTCCATAAAACTGTTCGAGCCATTTGTTCAGGGCTCTCCCAAACAGTAAGATGACCCCTTATCTGCAGTGGTTGACCAGATCCTTTACTGGTGTGCAGTTCCATGGGCAAAAAGGAACAGGGAGAGCAAGCTGGTTCTTCCTCTGGTTTTAGATTATTGCTTATACCATCAGAGTAAGTGATTAAAGGCTTAACTCTTTTATTTTTGACTTGTTTTAATTGGCTACTTCAACACGTGACAGCTCAGCTCAGCTGAACTCCTGACACTAGGGTTTTTGTTTTCTTCATAGTGTCTTTCAGAAGAAGTAGTTTTTAATTTTAATAAAGTCAACTTATCAATTTTTTTTCTCTCATGATTGTGCTTTGGGTGTTGTATCTAAAAACTCATCACCAAAACCAAGGTCATAAAAATTTTCTCCTAAAGGTTTCATAGTTTTATGTTTTACATTATGTTCATGATCCATTTTGTGACAATTAATTACATAGTGCATTAGTGCTGAGTCCAGGCTAATTTTTTTGCATATAGATGTCCACTGATACCAATCTTTTAGTATAAAATCTCTCCTTTCTCCATTGAGTTGTGTTTTTGAATCATGTAAAAAAAATCAATTGACTATATTTGTATTGGTCTATTTATGGGAAATCTATTTTGTTCAATTCATTGATGATTCTATTCTTTTGCCACAAATATTCTGTCTTAATTATTTTGAATGTATAGTAAAACTTGAAATCAGATAGTGTGAATTCTTTAACTTTTATCTTCTTCAGCTGTCTTGTGTTGGCTATTCTAGCTCTTTTGTCCTTCCGTATAGACTTAAATCAGTTTACTGATATTGATATAATAGTTTGCTAGGATTTTGCCTGAGATTGCAACGATTGTAAAGATTAAATTGGAAAGAATTGATATTTTAGATATTCAGTCTTTCAATTCATGAATGTGGTGTATTTCTCCCTTTGTTTAGATCTTCCTTGATTTTTTTCATCAATGTTTAATAGTTTTTTGCATACAGATCTTGGACGCATTCTATTTGACTGATGGAATAAGTTAAAATTGTTCTCTCTGCTTCTATTTTCTGGGAAAGATTTTGAAGATTCAGTATTATTTCTTCAATAAATGTTTGTTAGAATTCTCCAGTGAAACCAAATGTCTCTAGTGCTTTCTTTTTTAGAAAATATGTGATTATTTATTTAATTTCTTTAATAGATAATGGACTATTCAGGATACTCATTTCTCCCTGTGTCAGTTTTGGTAGTATATGCTTTACAAGGAATTGTTCCATATTACCTAAGACAGCAAATTTATGGTTTGGAGTTCTTTGTACTATCTTTGTTATAATTTTAATACCCATCAGATTGGCAGTAATGGCCCCACTTTAACTTCTAATAGTGGTAATTTCCCTTGCCCCCAATCCTTCCCCGGCTTTAGTGTCCTTAATATATTTTATCGAAGCACTGTTCTCTCTTGACTATGTTTGTGTGTGTGTGTGTATTTGTGTGTGTATGTTTGTGCTCCTCTTTTAAGGTGAGTCAGGAAGACTGGTGGGTGGGAAGTGGGGAAGGGGAGGAAGTGTCTTCCTCCAGCTGAGATGAGCCTCTGGCAAAGTCTTTTCCACTATAGAGGAGAACTTTGTTAATGGGGAGTTTGGGGATGTGTTCTACAATGATTATTCTTCTCTGCTTTGCCACAGCCAATAGTGGTTTTTTTTTTTTTCTTAACCTAGTAGGGTTCCTGGACATAAAATTTATAAAAATGCAGGCCCCTTAAAACTGGGGTACCCAGGAGTTTCTCACTTTCATATTTGTGCATACTCAGTCTCCAGCACTTCACCAAAATTACCACTTAAGTCTTCCTCCCAGTTTATGGCTGTAGTGGCGTCTGCTCCAAGTAAGTAGATCTTAGCTGTGACTCTGGATTCATCTCTCTCTCTGGATTTTGGGCTGACAGTTTGACCTGCAAATTCATTTCTCTGTTTGATCAAAGGAAATTTATTGATTTTAAGTTTCTCCAGCTTTGTCTTGTTTTAAAAACAGAAACTATGATCACCCCCCCAAGCCCTTTAAATGTCAGAGCTGAAATCAGAAGTACACGATTGTACATTATAAGAACATAAAATATGTCCATCATTCCCATTACAAAATATATAATAAATAAATGTCATTTTCACTTCTTTCAATCAAACTAATTTGTGCACAACCACTAAATCCCAAGTATTCAGCAAAGTGTCTAAGATACAATAGGGACACAACTTGACCTTTGTCTTTTAATCACCTTTCAAGCCATACCTAAGTTTATCCAGCTGCAGAGAATTCATCATCCTTCCACTTATGGGTGTTATATTCAAACTGTATTTGCGATCAGCAAGCAATTTAATCATTTCATTCAGCTATTTATGACAGTTACCATGGCTACCAGCTAATAGTAGAAATGATACATAGGAGCAGCACAGATTAGAGAACACTTCAACAATCAAGGACTAGAACACAAATAACCAAACTAGAAGTGTCACAATTTCTTTCCATATTGTTCAATGTTACAGAAGAGTTTCCCTGGCTTGTTTACCTAAGCCCATTGTCTGAACCATATGTCAGAAGACATAATGATAGATATTTGTTTCATGTGCATCTGTAACTTGTTATCCTAAACACGAGACTCATCATCTCATACCGTGATACTGACAGAAATTTAAGAAGGCTTCTTCAAAGATCCATTATGATATGTTCTGTGTAGAATGATCCTAAGTACTACATTTTGTGTAGTTGGTGGATTTTGTTTCCATAATTAACTGTTATTTCTCATTTAATATATAAAGATATATTAATAAGCAGAATATATAGTGAGAAAAGATAAGAATTTTTACTCAACTATGCTAACCTAAAGCATTCAGACGAAGAAAAAAACTTTAAAATGATTTGGGAATTACATGGTCTGCAAGGCAGTTCATTCCACTGGCAAGTATGCTTGGTTGTTTTTTTCCCATGGTTTAATTATGAATGAAATAGCTCACCGACCTGTTATTTTTCAAAACCTCTGAAACTGCCTCACTTTCTACATTAATGCTTGTAATTAAAAAAGAAAAAAGTTTTTTGATCTGAAGCAGAAAACAAGACTCAGCTTCACGTCTAGTTTATTCTTTTATTTCTGAGATCCAGTAGGAACTTCAGTTAAACCTTATTGTCACACTCCCTTTATACCACAAATGTAAGCTTCAAAGATAGTTTCTAATCCCTCCAATTTCTATTTTGAAACACTTCTAGCATTATCATTCATAATTTCATTTTTTTTTAAACTATACTTCTCCTGGACTTGTGTCACCTTTACCTGTGTATCTATGGAAAGTTTTGGAGGGAAAAATGTATATTTTTAGAATAATTGTGTTAAACTAAGGTAATTAAAGAGACACTTTAACCTCAGCTTGGGCACACATCCTTGACTTTCTCAGTTCTCACAATGGAAATGGTCGCTTTTCCCTCTGCTGTGAGCTGTTTTCCCCCTCTGTGTTCTGAAAACAAATGCTCTCTCTCTTCCTTCTTCCCTCCCTCCCTCCATTTATTTATCTTACTTTCACTCTTTAACCAACTGTTATCTACTTTGAATCCCAAAATACAAATTAATGTGTGCACTCAATGATTTCCACTGACTTTTCAGTCTTTACCTTATTTGAAATCTCTGCAGTGTTTGACACCATTTGCCATTTGTTTCATTGTAATACTTTTTAATAATGTAACAACAAACCTAACTCATTGACTTTAGTCTCCTAACTTCCCCTTTAAGGATTATTCTTTTCTTGTCTTACCTTTAAATTAGTTGAGATAAACTTTATTAGTTCTTTTTTTCCTTTTCTAACAGCCCACTCTCCCTAAGTGCCACAATCCACATCTTTAGCTTCAAGGATTCCCAAGTCTATAACTCCATGACTTCTCTCTCTCAAGTTGGAAAGCTGTGTATCCAACTGACCTCCATGTTTTTCTAGCCTGAATGGTTAACAGTCATATCATGCTCCAGCTTTCCAAAGTTAAAATCCTCTCCTTCCATTCATCTACTTATCCTTATATTTTATGTTAACACATTCATTGATAGCATCCAAATCAGCAAGTGAGAAGTCACCTTTGATTCTTTCATCCCTATCCCCATCCAAGTTTAATTAATATAAATGATTTTAAAACCACTGTAATATATATTGATTCTATTCATTTCTCTCTGTCACCACCGGTTATCCCTTAGCTATGAGCACAAATTACAACACCATATTCTCCTTTCTTGTTTTTAGCCTTCATTTTTTCTAAATTATTTCACACTTGGAAATCCAGGTACATTTTTTAAAATGCAACTTGGATCACATAACTTCCCTACTTAAAACCCTTCAATAACCTTCCATTGCTCTATTGCTAAAGTCTAAATTTCTTAATGTAGAACTTAAAATCTCAAGAGACCTCTCTTTTCCTAATGCTTTATTTCTTTACAGCTTTACTCCCTTAGAATGCATTATCCAGTCATACTGAACTTACAGTTCTCCAAATGAGTCATTTTCACGTGCTTTTTCTTTTTGTCCCCATACTGCAATGAAGTTCTAATCTAGACATTTGCTGTCCATTAGTTTTCTTGGCCCTTTGAACACTTAATGTCCAGGCATCTTTTGTGATGCAGTATGAATATTGCTTCTTTTACTAACCTATTTTTTAGTCATAGAACTATATTGTGACCTTCTTATGTGATTCCATAGCAGTCCATACTTACTTCTGTCAAACAATTACAAAATTCTTTTCTATTTAGGTTCTTATAACTCCTATTAGAATATAGGGAGTTAAATGGCAAAGGTATTGTATTTTCATCAATGTTCTATGCTTGATCTATAAGGGTGTTTATAGGTGTCAAAAGAATGGTTAGATTAGCCGCCTTTTGAAACCTCATTTAAAATGTACTGACAGTGCATTCATGATCTGCTTTTTTTTTTTGATAAACTTTCTATATTGGCTAATGAAACTGTCATCCATCCATCTACTGACTCACATGGTAGATGTGAAATAAACCTAACACCTCAAACAGTTCCTAGAATACAGTGGTTATTCCATACATATTTGTTGATATAATGAGTTGCTGAAAATAACTTAATCCTAAATTACTCACGCTAACCTTTGTCTCAGTATTCAATCTGACATCATTTTTTTATTCCATATCTCTTGAATCTTCCTTTTACATCACACTGCCATAATAAAGCCTCATCAAGTCTTGCCTTGACTAAAATATAATCCTGTTTTCTTTTAGCATCCCAATAGCCAGTTCATCCTTTATTTTCTGTTACAGCAGTAACTTTCAACTAAGGATGAGTTTGAATTCCCCTACCCACTAGGTTTGGCCGTGTCTAGTGAAGTCTTGCTGTGACCACTGACACACACACAAAAACAAAAGCCAATGCCATAGATTTTGGTGTTACTTATACCTGATTTGAATCCTAGTTCTATTATTTATTAATTATATTGATTAGGTTATTCAACACTTCTTAACTTCATTTTTCCCATTAATAAAATAGGAAAAGTAATATTACAGGGCTAGTATAATTAAAGGACTTGCAGCATAGTAAATTTTCAGTAATTAAAAATTTCCTACTTCTCTAATAATAAAAATACGTTAATCATGTTTTCTTAACCAAAATTTAGGACACATGTTCTGACATCTTTTACTCTGAGTTATGATTGTATTGATCTGAAAATCCTAAAAGAACATTGACATGTTAATTTGTTAGCAATTGTTACAACGTGATTATTCTTAATTATATACAACTATTAATTTTTTTAAGACATTGGTAAATGTTAATTATTAGAGGTACATGGGGGTTAGTCACTCCCAGCTAACCTCATTACCAGTCTAAAAGGAAAGAAACTGTAGACTCTATTCCGCCATATTACAGTCATTCATAAATAGTAGGCAGCGATTTTCTTATACTCACTTCTGTCTTTTGGAATAAAATCTCACCTGTTTTTTTCTTTGTGGTGCTCCAAAAGCACCATCCTTGAAAATTCAGCTGAGGTCTTTGATAAAGGGCTCTAGACATGAGATTAGTCTAGTCAACTCTGCAGATTCAGGTGATCCATCTGTACAAGTAGCTGAGCTCGGAATATTTTAGAGGTCAAGTCCAGGGGACTATCCTTTAGTATTGTTAAAGAAAAAAGAAAGAAGTATTCTGAGCCTTGTTAAGATGGTAAAGAAGACTTCATTCAACATTATTGTGATAGGTGTAAAGACTACCACAGTGGGGGGATCAAGATCAGGTTCAACTTCTAATACAAGAGCAAGTGGGATTTTATATCCAAGGAACAGATTGGGGGTGAGAGGTGGGGTCGTTGGGTCACTGGGTGGAAAATTTCTAAGAGGAGACATAAGGAAGGGGGATTTTTGCTAAATATACTTAACAGGATTCTTGCTGTATGCAGGCCAGGGTGATCAGATATTATCTGGGGAATAGTAGAGGATGAAGAATTTGATCTCATACCAAGGGTGATTAGATATTAAGGGTGAAGATTTTTGCTCAACTAACCTAGCAGGATTCTTGGTACAACTGAACTACACAGGCCCAGCAAGGAAAGGGGACAAGGCTGAGGCCTTGTCACAGAAATAGGACTTGGAGGAGCCTGAGTAAAGTTTGGTCAAGGAGAGAGTCTTCATCAGTGTAAAGAGTGAGGACTCACTTGATTTGTATGCCCCCATTATGCAAAAGCGTCGAGATTCTAGAAACTATTTTAAACAAAACACATAGATTGAAAACTACTAGTCTTACCAATGCTGGTCCATTTTAAATTAGTAAATCTCCTGATGTTGAGTCAAGGTATAGATTGTAGAAATACTTGAGAAAGTCACTTCTGGAGTGTGGACTTTCTGATGAAATCCTAGTTTACCATAACCATATTGGGGAAATAAATTCCTGATTAGATTAACTGAATGCCCTGAGGTTGCAGACTAACACAAATGTACATACATTTATTATTTACTTGGTCAGTTCTGAAATGTTTTAATTTAGGCATAGATATTGTACAATTATACCTTTATTTAACTTTTTTTTTGAAAATAGTAAAATTGGATTATCAGAACTGGCTGAGGAAATCCACTGAATATCTGTTGTATGTATGTCCATATAAGCTACTATTTTATGGAAATTGTTTTGGAGGAGATTTTCTAAAGGAGTTGACCCACCAGTTACATTTTTCAAAACTAGATGTTTCATATAGAAGTAATAGTAGCTAATGTGGTTGAAGGCTTACTTATATCAGACACTGTTCTTTGACATTTTATATGCATTAATTAATTCATTTCTAAACACACACACATGTGTACACACACACGCACAAATTAGATGCCATTATTAGTGGTTGTGCAGAAAGAAACCACTAAGGTAGAGTGCTACTAAGTAACTTGTCCAAGGTCAGATAGCTAGAAAATTAATAACATATAATTAAAACCTAGACAGGTGGCCCCTCAGGCCATACTCTCAACTATGACATTGTATTGACTATCATATTGTAAGGCCTGAACCAGCTTCACAGACCTGTGATCTGTGCAGTCACACAGGGCACCATGCTTAGAAGGGCACTGCTCTTGGTTTAATTCTCTGCTGTTGTCATTTTGGAATTAGTAATAATTTATGAACTAGGGATCCCATATTTTCATTTAGCATTAGACCCCACAGATTATGTTGCCAACCCTGTGTGTGTCATTTTGAGCACTGAAAGAGTTACAATTGCTGCCTGATATGTAGAGATAACCTGAGGAAGCTCCTCTCAATTACAGTTATCAGAATGTGTAATTCAAACTGATGGGAAATGAAGCTCTCAAGAAACAAGAGATTAATAATTCTAGGTATGTAGCAAAGAATGAAGTGTTATTAAAAACAAATAAATGTAAAAGAAACTAACTTATCTTATGCATTTCATGTGAAAATAAGCATGAGAATATGTCAGTCTTCATGATTATCATGAAAGGGAAGATTCAGAAATTCAAACACACTTCTGCAGCCAAAAATGTTACTAAAGGAGTGAGAGTCTCTCACTGAACATTTAAAAAATAAAGATGTGGTGCTTGAAAATAAAATTGCAAGTAGAATCTAATTAGTGACTATGCTAATTCTTCTCCCCACTTGTTAACATTAACAGGAAATGATATTAATGTTTTCAGTAGCTGAAAAGGGATGCAATTAACTTTACATTTTCATACCAAAAGAATTGCAGTAACATACCAATAAAACCTAGCTTTTCATATATGCATGAAGAAATGCAGTTTTCACTGATTGGTGGCTTAAAAATTTTAGAAATAAGTTTTAGAAATTTTAGAAATGAAGAACTGTTTGAAATTAGAGACAGTGTTATTGCAAATTCACAAATACTTCTTTGCTGAGTGAAAAATGAGCAAAATGCAATTCTTGGTAAAACAGTGATAGATTACAGAGAGAAATCTGGAGAGAAGGGAAAAGAATAACAAAGAAACATGAATACAACTTTCACACCCTCCATAGAGCTTTGCAAACAGTATCTTAGAACAATTCCTATATTTCATTTTCCTCATTTAACTCATGTAGCTTAGAAGTGTCATTTTGAATAAATATATTTCCTTTACAACAACCTCATTCAGACTTTATGCATAATTTATTTACATAAATTTCCTTTACACCAACGTTTACTTATTAGAGTTTCATTTAGCTTATATGATACATTTACATGTGATCAATTGGATTTTTATCTTTTAATGTAAGTCACCTTATATTATATAGGCATACCTCATTTTATTGAGCTTTTCTTTATTGCACTTCACAGATACTGTGCTTTTTACAGATTAAAGGTTTGAGGCAACCCTGGGTTGAGCAAGTCTATCCACGCCGTTTTTCCAACAGCATTTGTTCATTTTGTGTTTCTTCACGTTTTGGTAATTCTCACAATATTTCAAACATTTTCATTATTATTATATTTGTCATGGCGATCTATGATCAGGGATTTTTGGTGTTACTATTGTAATTGTTCTGGGGTGCCACGAACCGCACCCATGTAAGATGACAAACTTAATACATAAATGTTGTGTGTTCTGATTGCTTCACCAATCAACAAATCTCCAGATTCTCTCCCTCTCCTCAGACCTCCCTGTTCCCTGAGACACAGCAATACTGAAATTAGACTAACTAATCAAAAGCTAGAGATGATTAAGCTTAGTGAGGAAGGGATGTCAAAAGCCAAGATAGGCTAAGCTAGGCCTCTTGCACCAAACAGCCAAGTTGTGAATGCAAAGGAAAATTCCTTGAAGGAAACTATGAGTGCTACTCCAGTGAACACAAGAATGATAAGAAAGGGAAACAGCCTTATTGCTGATATAGAAAAAGTTTGAGTGATCTGGATAGAACCAGCCACAACATTCACTTAAGCCAAGGTTTAATCCAGAACAAGGCCCTAGATCTCTTCAATTCTATGAAGGCTCAGAGAAGTGAGGAGGCTGCATAAGGTCTAAAACTGAACCATCAGTATCACGGAGGTATGTGTGTATTAAGTTACAAATTATCAAAATAACAGTAACTTTCAATGATCATATCACTGGAATACTGAAAATCTATTTGGCACATGCAGTTACTCTAACTGAATAATCCCAGACATCCTTTTACAGTCAAATCCAAAATTCTTTTGCAAAATTTTATGGACTAGACCAGAATCCCCATAAATATTTAATATCACTTTCGTTTATTGAAATGTTAACAAGTGTCACTGATTTTCATCTGCTGATGTGGAAAAGGACTAAAGGATCAAATTTTTTTCAGGGTACTCAGTTTAGTCAAGCTAATTTCTGTTCATCAACAGCATGAAATATTAGTAGATATAAATCACTGAAATAAATCTTATTAATTTCTAAGAACTTCTCTTCTAATGATACATTATAGTTTTTCTACCTAGCTCAAAAACATTAGAATAATTAAGTTGATGTATTATATAATGACGAATTCCTTAGATGTGTTCAAGTCACATTAATCTGGGCAGATTCCTCTAATCATTTTAAGACTGTGTTTGATGTTTTAGTATGAATTATTCTTAACGTAAATAATACTGTAATGGAGAAAAAATATCTTATTATTTAAGAAAATTTGAGATTAGTAGAAAATTAGTTCCTATTGCTAGATAATGAACAATATAACAATGTTTCTATTAAGCATCAATTACATGCATAGTACTCTGGGAAACTTTCAAAGATTGGAAAGAAAAAAAGAAAGAAATGCCTGTATTGTATAGAAATAATACTAAGCTTCATGAATACATTAGAGGGCTTCCCTGGTGGCACAGTGGTTAAGAATCCACCTGCCAATGCAGGGGCCATGGGTTCGAGCCCTGGTCTGGGAAAATCCCACATGCCGCAGAGCAACTAAGCCCGTGTGCCACAACCACTGAGCTTGTGCTCTAGAGCCCGCGAGCCGCAACTACTGAAGCCCGCATGCCACAACTACTGAAGCCCGCACGCCTAGAGCCCGTGCTCCACAACGAGAGGCCGCCGCAACAAAGAGAAGCCCCCACTCACCGCAACTAGAGAAAGCCCCCGTGCGCAGCAGCAAAGACCCAATGCAGCCAAAAATAAATACATAAATACAAGAAACAAGAAAACAAGGCAAAAACTTATGATAAACATTGAATAAAATATAGGCTTTTTACAACAAAGGAGGAAAGCAGTGAATAACATAAGTGTTGTCATGGTGGCTCAGAAAAACCTTCAAATATTGGTATCTCATTTTCTTCCCACATTTTATCTCTTATTGTTCATTGTGTATGACTAAGTTCTCCTTTTTCTCCCCAAACTAGTTGTCCTACTTGTACTCTTGCCCTAAGTGTATCATGCAGCTACTATGTCATGACTTCATTCATTAGTAGAGTGGGGTCCAAACCCCACTCTACTAATGGTCAATTATCATCTTTTATTATTTTATTTTTGTCACAATTTATAATTGTCATAAAATTATTCATTTATTTTCATGTTTGTCTTTTTAATATTGCTAAAATACATTTGAGTATTTGAAAACCTAAATATATATATTTTTTTAATTTAATATGTTACCCTTATGATATAATTACTATACTATAATTCCCCCTTCCCGTTGATTGTCAAAGTTCCTAGAAAAATTGTCTATATTTCACTAGTCTTATTTCTACCAGTTCATTAAGGGCTCATGATATGATTGTCTTTTCTTGAGATTTGTTACACTAAATCAACCACAATGCAGTTACTAGAGATTGTGGTGTTAGAAATTATGAGCTATACACATCAGATAAATATAGAAAAAAATGAAAGAATTTTTAATTTTAGACATCAAGTCACTTAAATATCTAGAGAGGGTCTTCAGACTTCCTTTATGGGAGAAGACAAATAATTATATAATATAAACCTAAGAATATGAGCAACTTAGGGTTGGAATTCCTATTATAGTGAATGTAAATAGAGGTCAGATTGTATCACCAATAATGGCCTAAAATCTATGTTTGTCCTGAGTGGTAGTGTGGGGTGGGAAGGTGGTGGCTTTCTCTGGTTTCTATGAAAGTTCAGCTACCTGTGAATTTATTGGTCAAATATTTATTTGGGAAAGCAACTTTAAAGTGGGCAAGCTCTTCCTAAACCTAATAATATTTACAATTAAATACAGGTGAACTATTTCAAAACACAATATTAAGAAATGATCTCTGGACAATTAGTTTTTCATGTGTATTTCTAATCTTAAAGGAAATTTATCCATTGGATAATGTACTTGTTATTCCAAGTAAAATTTTAATTAAACAATTTAAAAAGAGCTGTAAATGTAAGTTTAAATTTCACCAATAAATAGATGTTATTGCAATATTTTAGAATATCCAGGACTTCTGTAGTTATAAATCTAACACTTGAATACTTGGGAAGATTTCACTAGTCAGACACTTGAAGCATATACAAAATTTAAAATATTATATTTATAAATTCAATTTAAATTGAATAGTGGAAATTGATTAACTAGGTTGTAAGGTTTCTTTAAGAGTCTTGGATAAACTTTGCTAACAATAAATTAATCTGATTTATATGTTTATACTAATGTGCAGGGGAAAACATTCTTAATTTGTTATAAAATAATTTTTAAAGAAATTTCTGAAAAATTTATACCATACAAAGAAATCCCACTCTTAAGAACACCTATAAGTTCACGTTTGAATCCTAGACTGCTCATTGTATGATATACAATTGATCTCTCTCTCCACTTATGTTTTTTCTCTTCCCCTTGCCAGGAATTCCTCGATCAATATAGCAAAATATTAACTAAGCTTCAAGGGCCAAGCATAACACCGTTAACTCCATTAAGTATTTTCCAGATTCCTCCTTTAAAAATAAGAATTTTCTTTCTCTATGTTTTTCTGTTTTTGCTCAATGGTACTACTGACTTCATTATAATTGAAATGTTTGTACACATCTGCCTCTTCCTCTATGATGCCAGCTTCTTATATTAAAGGGACTGTTATACATTTGTTTTGAATAGAAAACCACTGGATTCTGATATCGAGAGTAGCACAGTCATGCCCAGACAACTAATACTTACCTTTGGTCATAAAAGAATGTATGAAATTTTAGATGGATGAGTAGAAAGTCATCAACACTAGAAAAATAGAGCTTGAAGTTTATATTTATTACTTATTAATCAGTTTAGCATATTTTTAATGAAAAAAAGTACTCACTGATTGTTAGGGTTCCATTTTGGACAAAAGTTGATCCAGTAAACTTTATATATTGAGTTACATTGAGGTGAGTAGGAAGGTAATGAATAACTGCAGAGCCCATAGACTATACAGTCAGTAAATTGAACCGTATATTTTTCACATGCTCTATTTTAAGGCATGTAGGAAATAAGAAAGAAGAGCCAAATATTTCTTCAGTTCATTGAATAAAATTTGGCTGCATGAATGACAAAGACTAAAGCTCATAATATAGTTTATGACATGACATTAACTTTGTTAAAATGTACATTTAAAAGGTGTCTTTATGTCCATAAAATCCTTAAAATGTAACCTACATGTTAGACTATTTTATTATTTTTTATTTTTTTTTTATTTTATTGCGGCATGCGGGCCTCTCACCCCTGTGGCCTCTCCCCTTGGGGAGCAGGACGCGCAGGCTCCGGACGCGCAGGCTCAGTGGCCATGGCTCACGGGCCCAGCCGCTCCGCGGCATGTGGGATCCTCCTGAACCGGGGCACGAACCCGTGTCCCCTGCATCGGCAGGCGGACTCTCAACCACTGTGCCACCAGGGAAGCCCTAGACTATTTTTTAAAGAGTAAATATTTTATATTAAAATGTGCCTCTGTGCTTTTGAAGAGCAACACTTTTAATGAAACTACATGATCAGAAGTACCCATATCCTATAGGATTTTCAGAATTTCAAAATCTGATATGATAAGAGCAATTGAAAACTACTGGTATATTTAATTTTCTTTATTGCATTTTTTTGCCATTAAAATTACTACGTTGTACACCTGAAACTAATATTGTAAATCAACTATACTTCAATAAAAATAAATTAATTAATTAAATTGACTCTTTTTTACCTCTCTGCAATTAAAGTAACTTTCTATCTTGCTTAAACTTTTTAAGATGCAGACCAGAAAAATTATATGAAATGAAAAGAAATGAGTGATCTAGTTTAATAATTCTATAATGGGAAAAGCAAGAAATAATGGTTTAGGAAAAATTTATTGCAGACTTTGAGGAAGTTTTTCCAGGATTAGTAAATACAGTACTTTCAGATGGAGAAGAGGAAAAGTAAATTTTCAGAAATAATAATCACTTGATCAATGTCAGAGAAGTACAACAGGGTATGGTACTACTTAGAGAACTATGGATAGGCCAGAATGATTATGGTGTATGATGGCTGTGCTGAGAACAGAGGTAGCATATGCAATTATAAAGTAGCTTTTGCTATCTTTTAAAAGTAATATTACGTAGTGTGGGTCATAGTCTGTAGACAGTGAGGAATCTTCCAAAGTAATTAAGCAAGCAAATGTAATTTGGGTGAGAATTTTTAAAAAGTAGAATTAATTAGCTAATAACTTATTCTTAGAAGGCAAGTTCAAAGTGTACTTAAGGCCAAGAAATAAAAAGCAGAAATCTGTGATTTCATTAAAGTGTTGTTTGCCAACATTTTCTCAGAGTGAGTAATAAGGATCCTTCAGAGAAAAGGAATATAACCATTTATGCAAATTTTGGATAAAGTTTCAAAGTAAAGAGACCAGCACAGATGATATTAGACATGAAAAGTTTTCATGATCTCATCCAACAAGGTAACAGATAAGTAAGAGAATTCCTCCTAAAAATTCCAAATGAGTTTCTTTTGAAGTGTCGCCACTTGGGGTGACTTTCTCAACTTTTTTGTCTTCTTTGATTGGACATAGTATGATATGTGAAGTTATTAGCAGAAGGCTTTATTGATAGGTTAATGAATCCTCATCCAAGATAGGTGCCCTTTTTTCCATTTATCTATAGATATTCCTGATTCATCTTCTCTACCTGTGTCACATATGGGTTCACCTATGTGATGTCACATGATTATCATTTCTTTTTTGTGATAAAAAAATTAATATTTACTTTCATTGTAATTCAAATATATAATACAACACTGTTGACTGTAATCACTATGCTGTGCATTAGATCTTCAGAACTTATTCATCTTCTAGTTGCAAGTTTGAACCCTTTGACCAACATCTTCTCAATTCACCTACCCTCTGTTAACCACCACTCTACATTCTCTTTCTATGCATTTGGTTATTTAGATTCCACAAATAAGCCATATCATACAATATTTGTCTTTGTCTGATTTATCTCATTCAGCATAAAGCCCTCAAGTTCTATGCATGTTGTCACAAATGGCAGAATGTTCTTCTTTCTCATGGGTGAATAATGCATCATTATATATATATATATATATATATATATATATATATCCATATCTTCTTTATCCATTCATGCATTGATGGACACTTAGGTTGGCTATTGTGAATAATGCTGCAGTGAATATGGAGATGCAGTTATCTCTTTGATATTCTGTTTTTATTTCCTTTGTATACATACCTAGATTTAGGTTTGCTGGATCCCATGGTAGTACTATCTTTAGTTCTTGACGAACCACCCTACTGTTTTTCATAGTGGCTGCACAAATTTACATTCCCCCTGGCAGTGCACAAAATTTCCCTTTCCTCCACATTCTTACAGGCACTTGTTATCTCTTCGATGACAGCAGTTGTAATGAGTATAAGGTGATATCTCACTGTGGTTTTGATTTGCTTTTTTTTTTAATTTTTTAAAATTTTTATTTATTTATTTTTTTGGCCGTGTCGGGTCTTTGTTGCGGCATGCAGGATCTTCGTTAAGGCATGCGGGATCTTTCGTTGTGGTACGTGGGCTTCTCTACTTGTAGCATGTGGGTTTTCTTTTCTCTAGTTGTGGTGCACAGGCTCCAGGGCATGTGGGCTCTGTAGTTTTCGGCACACAGGCTCTCTAGTTGAGGCGTGAGGGCTTAGTTGCTCCGTGGAACGTGGGATCTTAGTTCCCCGACCAGGGATCGAACCCGCCTCCCCTGAATTGCAAGGCAGACTCTTTACCACTGGACCACCAAGGAAGTCCCTTGATTTGCTTTTCCATCACGATTAGTGATGTCTAGCATATTTTCATGTACTTGTTGTCCATCTGGATATCTTTCCCTGCCCTTTTTTTTCAACTGGATTGTTTGTTGTTCTATTTGCTGCTGTTGTTATTGAGTTATATGAATTCTTTATTTATTTTGGAAATTAGACCCTTATCTGATATATGATTTGCAAATATTTTTATTTATTATTCAGATGTAGAGACTGAGGAACATATTTGACTGGTTTGCCAACATATTTAATTTGATTTACAAATTCTCTTGTCTTCAATGAATATTTCTCCTTTCTCCTCTATTCTCAAAACTAAACTAATTTGTCTTCCATTCACATTCTCAATTACCTTACTTTTTACCTTTTTGAAAAATAGAAATCATTCCTCACTCCTTCCACCTCTAATAATGTCTGAATCTGTGTTTATATACAGCACTTTCACTCTTATTTTACATTTGATAAACTCTTCTTGTTCCTATTGTAAGACCAGCACTTTCACTTGTGTACTAAATCCTGTTTTCTCATTTAGTGAAACATGTGATCTAATTAATACTTTTTTTGTCCCTTATGCCTTTAATTAGTGTTTTTTTCCACTGAATAATTCCTACAAGTAAAGCTATATGCACAACATCTACCATCTTAAAAATATAACACTTACGTTTTATGTAAGAGTCATTCCGTTATGCTCCCTGTTTCAGTAAAACTTGTAGAAAAATAATTACTCCACCATAGTTGACACTTGAATGACATGGGTTTGAACTGTAGAGGTCCACTTATAGAAAGATATTTTTCAATTATAAATAATACCGTACTACACCGTCCTTGGTTGGTTGAACCCTCAGATGAAGAGGATCTGTCAATCCAGAGGGCAACTGTAAATTACACTTAGATTAATTCTCTTGTTGTTCAAGGATCAACTATACTTTATTTGTTACCTAATCAACTTTATCATTGCTAGTCTATTAGAATATAACTTGTTAATGTCATCAATAAATTCACATTGCTAGAATCAATTATCATTTCAGAATCTTCCTCTATGTTGCTCTTTTTGTACCAATGATATAATTCATCCTTTCTCTTTTTGAAGACACTTCACTTGATTGTCACGACAATCAATATTTGGTTCCTTTCGTACTTATTAACTAATGCTTCTTAATCACCTTTGCTGCTTCTCATCACTTCCCAAAGCTCAATACTTGGACCTCTTCTAAATACAATCCCTTTATGATTACATAGAGTCTCATGAATTTAAATACCCGTCAAATGATGATAACCTCCAAATTTTTTATCTCCATCATAGACTTCTCCCTAGAATCCCTGCCCTATAAAATTGAATGCTAATGTTGCAGGTTGGAGCTTCAATGTGTGAATTTTGGGAGTACACAAATATTCAGTCCGCAGTAGTTTCCCTTTTTTTAAAATTGTTTTTCAGGTTTTGTTCTTTATGAAGTTTTAGGAGTAGTTCATGACTTCTCCTAAACTATGTGATGTGCAGTTATCTCTTTCTGCTTTGTCAATATTTTTATCTTGTTCTACTTACTAGTATCAATGCATTTTATATACATTTTTATTTTTAATGTTGGTATTATTTTCTTTGATTGCTTCTTGAGTTTATTTCATAGTTAATATTTCCCTGATACCCAGATTATAATAAAAAATTCTTTAAGTACTTATAAAGTATTCTTCACTAAAAGAACTGATGAATCCCTCTCACCAGTGATTGACAGTAGTGGCAACAGTAGTCATACACTTTTGCTACTGACATTAACAATAATTCCCTGATGTCTCTCCATTTAAAGAGATTCTGGTTTTGGAACTATATGATATATACCATACGCATATACACATTCAAATGCATGTATGTCGTGTGTGCGTGTGTGTGTTCATGTGTTGTTGTAGTCACCTACAGAAACTCGATTAACCCCAACCAAAATGTGGTTTAGAAGTCCAGACTTATGACACCACACACACACTAAGGTGGTATGCAAAGATTATTACTGGTTTATTACTAACATAATGAGACGTTCTGGAGGGAACAGAGTGACTCACAAGTAAGTCTGAACATTATTTGAGAAAGAAAAGAGAAAGGAGACTGGCTAGAGTTTTTTGTTGTGATTAGGGGGTGGAGCAGGATGAAGGTTCCCTTGCATACTGGAAGGGGCTTGTGTGGTTTGAACCACCTGCCATGCCACAGGGCTCCCCCAAACTTTCTTATCAGCATATCCAGATGTGGAACAGAACGGGAAAGTGGTGGGTGGGAGAGGCTGTGAGGCTTAAAACTGTCAGCAAACATTAAAAAATGGAATCAGACAATTATTACAAGGCAGATGTGTTATTTTAGCTTTCCTGTTTCTACTAGGAATTAGTATTTTCTGAGAAAATTAATCATTTTCTCTGATCTTTATATTTACTTTAGTTCAAATTACTAATATATTTATTTACATAGTCATTTTTCATTCTCTCATATGATCTTTTAATTCCTTTTGTTTCTATGAGCATTTTGCATTTAGAATCCTCTATTTTGTGCATGTGCAAATTTGTCCTCCTAAACTTCATAGCTTTTGTTGTACAAATTATTTTTAAAGAATTAACTTTTTTGTTAGTTATACTATCCTTTTGTTGTAGTATATGTTTTTCTTTTATTTGTGTTGTTCATTGTTTTACTCTTTTACTAACATATTGAATTTTGCTTTTAATATATTTTCTGGTTGTCTTTATTAGTACTAGTATTTAAAGCTATGGATTTTCCTCTGGGAACAACTAAATTAGGTGATTTATTTTACAAGTCCATTACCAATACGATTTTTAGTATGCTAATGATATTCTCTTATGTTACTGACTCCAAAATAGTATGGCTAGATTAGGAAGAGGCAATGTTATTATTTTAAATATCACTAAATGAAGTAAAAAACTTCACAATATAAGCAGCAACAGAGGATTGTAAAGCACATACCAATTTTATTTTAACTTCTTGGAACAGAATTGATAACATATAATATGAAGTAATATGTAAAAACCTAATGACTAAGTGAAATAAAGTGAATACTGACAATACCAAAACATGAAAATTGTTCATGTATAAAGAAGAAATAGGCTTAATTTGAATATCTGATGAAATCAAGCAACAAAAAGTTGATTTCTAATTGTGAATAATCTACTTCCAACACTTGTTTTTGGATGAAATTAGTACAACTTCTTTTGAGCTTAATACATACATGTGAAAAACTATGTGAAATTAACTTGTGTTTATGATGAACCACTTAAAGCAATGTGGTAGAATTTTATTAAAATTATTACTTGTAACCCTTTGTTTTATATTCTCACAACTATATTACTGATAAAACATTGCTCAGGTTTTATATCTTTTTTTACTTTTATATAAAAAGTGTTTTCACATAAGAAGTACATAGAAATAAGAAGTATTGTACAGTGGCTTGAGAACTGTCCTGTGTCATAGAAACAGGTTCATTTGCCTGTCTGTCCAATGGAAGTCATGTAAATGGTACCCACATGTGATCAGGCATGGTATCTTTTTATCTTCAAGTGAGTTGAAGAATGGCTTAAATTTAACATTATTTTACTTAAATCATATTCTTTTATTCTATTAAATAACATTTCACTTTTAATGTCATTTTTACTCACCCTCCGTCTCTCTTCCTCATACTCACTCAAGTATACTTAACTCACTAACATTTCCTGGTACAATTGACAAATAAGTCCTGAGTTCAGCCTTTGTATTCATCAGTGCCATTCCTTCCAACTTACTCTCTTGTGTCACCTCATGCAGGCTGTGTGTTTTTTGTCACCTCCCTTGTTATCCATAAGATTTATAAATTTTTGCTGCTTCTTTATATTTCATTGCAGTGCCTGATAGTTTATTTTCCTCCAGACTCCCAGCGTTTCTCAGGTGCATACTCATGCATCTGCATTCTAATTAAAGTTATACATTGATGTAGTCTTGGTGTCATTGGGTAGTACATCACTAAAGCGGAGACTAGTTGGATGGTGAATGTTCCTAAAGCATTTTACAAAATGTGTTGCTCCTTGAAATAACTTCATTTACAGCAATTTTGTTTGTGCCATTATTCTGTAATACAAACTGTAGAATACCGAGGCTTATGAAACAGAAATAATAGTAACAGATGAATTAATAAAATAAATCACAGTAATATTTTCCTATATTCAAACACACATAACTTTTTCCTAATATGTATTTATTTACAAAACTTTCCCTGGAATGCAGTTCTTCTTAAATCTTTTTTTTTTCCTTCATATTGATTAGTTTATGCATTAAAAGAGCCAGGGTTAGACATTTGTATGGATTAGATAAGTCTTGAATTATTTTGTTATTGTTGCTCTATGATATTTACTCCCAAATAGAAGATGCTGAAGGTCATCATTAAATCAAACAAAATACATTTAAAATAGCTTACCTTTTCCTTGAAAGATGTAAGTAATGGCAGGGCTTGCTCTGTGTGTGTGTGTGTGTGTTTGTGTGTGTGTGTGTGTGGTAAGGAGAGGGTGAGGGTGGTGATATGGACCAGACTATAAGGTTATGAGCCTTAAGCAAACAAAATTTGACTGGATTTTATACTTAACCTGTAATATTTGCACAATTATTCTGAAATCAACATATGGTTATTGCTTTACTTTATATTAATTATAGTTTCACTATAAATGCATGAGATATAGCAAAATTACATGTTAGAGACTCAAATACCAGAAGTCAAGTAGGCAGATAAACATTAACCTAATTAACAAAAAATTTCAGTAACAACTAAATGGACTAATTTTGTCTGTGAGTGTGTCTATATGTGTCTGTGTGAATGGGGTAAGTTATTAGTTTGTTACTAAGCTAACCAAAAATAAGAACAAACAAATTAAGAGTAAAGAAGGGGTGACTTAGGCAGCATAAATGGCAAAAAGATTTGATGATTTGGGCTTTGGAGAGAGGCCCAAATTTGAGGGTTTGGAGGCAAGAATGAAATATTAAAAGAATGAATTGATAATCAGTACAGGTAAGTTGAAGTTGAAGAGATAAGTTCTATTGTATAAATGGCTTGAAAGTGGGGTGATATTATATGCAAGCAGCCGAAGTTACAATGTAATCAGTGACATTAAAGTATAAAATCTAGAATGTATTTCAAGGAATTCCAAATATGGCCTAAAACTATCCCCTTCACCTACTCTCCTATCCCACAAACCTCACTTTTCATTCATTCAAATCAATATGTTTCCCAAAATACATCTTATTAATTCTCAGCTCTAAAAAAGTACAGATGCTTTCCACTCCTCCCATCTCTTTTCCTCATACACAAATTCAATCCATATTTCAATTCCCAATTCTTTCACTAGCCTTCTTGAACCAGTCTTACCTATGCTGGTAAAATCCTCCTGTAAACCACTAGAATCTGTCTGCTCTAACGTTGGTCTGTTACCAACAGGATAGTAAGATTTTCAAAGAAAAATTATTTGCATTCCTTACAATATCCTTTGCTAAGATACACACAGAGTAAGTATTTAAGTAACATTACATTTACTGACTGATTGACTAGAGTGGAATGACAGTGATTAAGACTAGTGGATCAGTGTTTTCTTTTTTGTTTTTTCTTTATTCATTGCTGGATGGTTCAGGATTCAGGAAGGAAATTATTCTGGCTATATATTTTTTTCATATTACAAATGCAGTGTAAGTAATGACCTAGGTAAATCCTTAATATCACACAATAACATCTTCTGTGAGTCATGTACGGTTTTCATCCATCTTTTTCTATTTAAAAATACCCACAGCAACATTTAATTTATCACAAAATGTCTCTTCACTCATTATGTTCAATAAACAGAATTTATTTGAAAATAACACCATTGTTACCTCTTTTGTATGTATGATTAACAGTGTTGATCATACATTACTTTGAGCACAATGAGCTTTTAAATGAAATTGACAATTTACAGTAATTCTGTAAAATTCTTTTTTCTGAGAAAATTTGAGTTTCAATCAAACATATATTGGGAGAAATATATCTTGTAGCTTTTTACTAAGCAAAGAATATGATCGTCTATATCTAGTTCAGACTAAACGCATTCCTGGGCTTTCTGTTCTTAGCACTGTTCCCTTAAATAAATCCCAGGTTGCTGCTGCAGACCTTGTGTCTTTCACCTTTTTCTCTGACTTCAATTTTTTTCCCCATTTCTGCATTAAACGCCTTCTTCTGATCTAGTCATAAGGCAAAAAGCATTTTATCCTCTTTAAAAAGTTTTCATCAAAGCTCTGTGTTTTTGAACTTTCTCCTGTATCATCACCTCTTCTTATCAAAAAAACAAACAAAAACTGTATTCATCCCCATGTCCCGACATTTCTAGAATCTCCCTATTCCAATTCCCTTTTCCTGAAATAGATCCTTACCATAACTTAAAGTTTTCCTATCATGGTTTTACATTTATTTTTATTATACTAGTAAATTTCTTTTCAGTATAAATCAATACAGGACCTATATGAACCCTGTAAAATATCTAAAGACATGGGTAGCACACTATGCAGAAAAGAATGATTTTCCATCTGGAAATAACACTGAATACAATGTATCTTGTTTTCTATTAGTTTGGTAAATTTTCTTGCTTACACTAGTTGATATCATGCTCTATTAAATTTGTCAACATTTTCACACATACTAAAAAAGGTACACATAAATATGACTTTTGAGTTTGAGGAAATTACAGTTTTTATGTGTGAGGTGAATTTAATAAAAGTAGATGAACTGCACAGTTCCATGGTACTAAATTTTGTAACAGAAAATGAGACCTTCTTTCCACCTCAATGTCGAGTTCATTCTTCTCCACTAGATCATTCTCTTTAACATAAAACATGCTATTATTTAACCAATGTACAAAAATTCACATTTTTAATTTACTCCTCAAATTATAGTCCCAAATCTCCTTTCCCTTTCACAGTGAATTTTTTGACAGTTATCTAGATTCATTATCTAATTCCTCTCCCCCATCTCTTCTTGAATTATTCCAATCACATTTACAGACCCTTTACTCCATAGATATCACTCTTGCAAGACCATCAGTGAGGTTCATCTTCCTAAATTTATCCAGTTCTCCTTGCTTATCTTACTTTTCCCATCAGCCATATTTGACACAGTTGATCCCTCCCCCATCATTAAAACATTTCTTCATTTTGTTTTCAAGGTTCTATACGTTCCTGGCTTTTCTCCTGCTCGATTGATTTCCCTTTTGAGTTTTTCTTCCTAGTTCTTCATCATAACCCCAAAGATCTTGTCTCATTGTTGGAGTGACATATATCTCAGTCTTTGATCTTCCCCCATCTCTATCAACTTGTACTTCCTTGATGATCTCATGTGGTCTTGGTTTTTAAAATAGCATCTGTATTCTGACAAATTCCAAATTTACAGGTCTCTTTGAAATTTATTTTCTGTATCCAAATGGGTACTCAACAGCACCATTTGTAGAGCTAAAGGAAATCTCAAATTTTCATTTCTAAGACCACATTTCTAATCTCCTTCCAACATAATAATCCTGTAGTCTTCCTTGTCACAAGGAATAGTAACTCCACCTTTCCAGAGACTATAACTGTTGACAAATGGGCATTTTGAGTCAATCATGTACAATGCCATTTTTTTGAAGTTGAAGAGAGATAATATAGTTCCTTTTACATAAGAGGCACTCAGTGAAGATTGACTGGTTTATTATAACATAACTCTGACAAGTAAATTCTCCATTGGTGAAAATAGGCTTCACAAGGAAAGTTTTATGTCTGTTTTGTTCACCTCAATATCACCCCCAGTTAGAAGGCAGGTACTCTCCAATGTTGTATGAATGAGTGACGATGATGGTGATGACCTTCACTTTTTAATGGAAATATTTAAGAAAATTTTACTTACATGTAATTTATTTTCTGTCAGCACAACTCTCTTCTCTGTGACAACCTAGTGCAAGACAACTGCCTTTTCAACGTTTCTAACCTTCAGATATTTGCATATATGTGTATTTTTCCCCCCCAGTCCCCTCCTTTTAAATCAACACTTTCTCATTGTCTTGAAGTATTCCTCCATGGCATTCTTAATTTTTAATTTACAGTGATGCATATGTATGTGCATAAATTAAAATGTTCATAGGTTTATGTATTCATGTGCAGTCTAGAGAATAGAAAAAACTAGGGGGACAAAGTATTCTTTAGGAGTCAGAATAAATGCCATTTGTAGCATCTTTTGAACAGGCCATAGGATTTCCCTTCCTTTTAATAAGGAAAACCGATGAAAACTGAATTTGGTGCCATAGGGGAGAAAAACTTGCCACCCCACAATGTCTTTTTGGCATATGGATTATTTCAAACTGAAAACATTCAAGGCCCAAAAGACTCAGCAAGAACCTTTGATCTCTCTCAACTGCCTAAAAGAATGTAGACAGAGAAACTGTTCCAGGAAGGGAGCTATTACCATAGATCACTATAGTAAGAATTAGTTGTGGGACACAGGGAAGGACCTAGCTAAGGCTATTAAAATTCCTCTCTGTGTCACATTGTCTCTGGCCCAGCAAACATTTGTTTACCAAACATTTGCTACTTAGTCTCTTTGTAAATTGCCTTCCTCCACTTTGAGGTCCCAAATCACTACCCCCAACATCCTCTTTTTCCTTTTGGCATTAAAGGTGAGGTTTTCAGCCATTTTGCTGAGTTACTAAGTTTTTTGGGGTCTCTTGCATGTATACATGTTATTAAACTTTGGTTTTCATTTCTCCTGTTAATCTGTCTCATGTTGATTTAATCCTTAGCTCAGCCAGAAGAACCTAGAAGGGTAGAGAAAAATCTCTTCCTCCATGACAATGTCTTTTGAAATCTTCTGAGAGGGAACAAAATGAATTATGTGAAATGTTTATTCATAGTCTTATTTTTTCATAAAGAAGGCAAGATAAAGTACTCTAAAATACATATTAATAATTTTTGTGTTGGATTAATGGACCTTTAAAATTCTCGATGCCATGTCTTCAAATACCTTATTTTTGTCATTCTAATTGCTGTTATTTTGGTTTTAATTTTATGTAGATTACTTATGACTTAATGTCAAATTTTCAGTATACATGGTTTCTAGTCTCTGTGTTATGTGTCATAAAGGCACAACAACCTCAGGTGACCGTTCACCCACACTGTGTACTAGTACATTGATGTTATCATTATATTTTAATATTTTATCTTTGCTCTCACTTGAAATAAATAGTGTGGTATACTGGGAATCAAATTTAGCTTTGTTTCATATGGCTATTCATTGCTTCCAACTACAGTTGCTTAAGAAAACCTTTCCCTCCCACTGACTAATCATTATCTTTACCATGAATAAAATTGCCATATATAGCAGGACCGTGTGTATTAGTATTCCATTTCTTTTTTTTTTTTTAACATCTTTATTGGAGTTTCTTTTTGCAACTGTTTATATCTGTATTAGTTCCACACTATAGTTTTTTGATAGGCTTTGGATTGAGTTTGTAAATTTAGCTAAGAAAAACTGGCTCTTTATGTCTTTTTAATCTTCTATTACAAAAACCCATTACAGCAGAAATAATTATGGCTCCACCCATATCATCTCAAATCCTTTTGCCAAGGGCTCATTTTTACTTATTTGAGTCTGTCCCAGTTTCTCTGTGTTGAGGGGCTGTCCTCAGTCTGCCCGTATCCATTGTGTTCGTATGTTTTGTACAACTGAGCAGGAATTTATGTCACAACTGGCAGATTATAACTGAAGCCTAAGAGGTGAGGGAGTATTAATACTCAGGTCTCTGACTGCTGATTGGGACAATTCCAAGGTGAGACCTGCACTGTTTCCAAAGTACTCTTGTATGATTGAGTCATGGGTAACCTCTCAGGGACTTTAACTGATATTATTTCCTTGCTTGGCTGCTTCTCATCCTGTTCTATTTTCTTTCTCCTCTACTTGTTTTCCTGGGAACTAATAAATTACTTCACACAAATCTCCCTCTCTGGGTTGGCTTCCAGGAAGCCCAACCTAAGACATATTATTAAAGAATTTATTTGTGGTGATACTGATTTCAGACAAAATATTAATCAAGGCAAGGAAGAGTTTTTTATTAATATATGTTATAATCAACCAATACGTAACTTATCAACCATAGTTATTGTCAGACTACTGAGATTTTAGTCATGTTCTATAAACTAGGGATATAAGAGTGAAGACAATAGGTGAAGTTTCTGCTTTCATACATTTTCCATTCCATTTGGGAGAGGCATAAAAATAAGTATATACATGTATACATGCATGCATAATACATACTTGCATAAATTAATAAACAAAAGAGGCAGAAAAATACCGTAGTGATGAGTGCTATGTAGAAAATTAAGGTAGAATGTTGTAGAAAAGACATGGGACAATGCTTCTGATTTAGTAGTCAAAGGACTCTGTAAGGTTATATTGAAGTTGAGTTCTAAAATGAGAGGATGAGTCTAAACATTTGAAGATCAAGGATAAATATATTCCAGCCAGAGGGGACAGCTGGTGCAATGGCCCTAACACAGAAAAGAATTTTGCCAGAAAAATTTTAAAGTGGCCAGAATGTTTTGAATAGGATGAGTGAAAAAGGAAATTTTTACAAATGAATGAGAAATCATCTGTGTCATTATTGATCAGGACCCTACAACTCATACCAAGTACCTTTTTGTGAGTATGGTAGAAATACATTAGATATTTGAACAGAGAAGTGACTTGATCTGATTTTAATGAAAAGATATTCTAAATATTCTGTGGATAAATGGTTCTAAAATGATGTATTAGGTTTGGTTCTTTAGGAAAAAAAATAAGAGAAGCAGAATTGGGCAGAGGGAGGATTTAGACTGTGATAATGTTGCAGCAAAAGCTTCAGACAATCCCACATAGAACTTGGGAACTGGCCCTTCTCGGTTCTCCCAAAGTTAAAAAGGGGTGTTTGCACCTTTGCACTCTCAGAGCAGACAGCTGCAAAGGCAAGGCAGCTACCTTTGGCTAAAGACAGTGATAAAGCCACCCATAGCCCATGTTCCCAGCAGCTGGGGAAAATAAGTGCCATAGTTAAAAGGGGAATCCAGGCAGCACACCAGAGCATGTGCTCCCCTTGAAAATAATGGATATAGGGAGACTACAGTGACCTAGGTAGAGGGTGATAGTTAACTGGCCAAGTGCAGTATCAGGCTTAGTGGAGACAACTATTACATTTGAGATATATTTTGAGCCAAATTCTAACTAATTTGCTGATAGATTTGGCAGAGTGGATAGAGAAGATAAAAGAGACAAGGGTGACTCTTAGTTTTTCCTCTTTTTTTTCATTCCTAAGCAATAGAATAAATGATGAGGTAGTGATATGGGAAAAAATGGCAGAAAACAAAAGTTGATGGAGGAAACCAAAAGTTCACTCTAGGATATGTTGTAGTTTAGATGCCTATTGTATATCCAATATCAAGTATTCAGTGTATCATGCAAATCTTGAATTTAGGGAAGCTGTTAGAGATATAAATGTGGGAATCACCACATACAAATGGTATTTAAAATTATGGGACTGGATAAAATGACCTAAAGCAATGCCTGTCAAGCTTTTTTTTTAATCCACAGTAAAAAGCATTTTATGGCTTAACCCATATTCATGTATAAAAACTGAAATAAAATTTTCACAGAATTGCTTGCCCTGGTTATGCGGGGTTGAATATTTGAAAGGACTTACAAGGCTTCACAAGTTGAATACTTATTAAAGCTTTAGTAAAGTTAAAAAAAATGCGGTACAACTGGAGAAAGAATGCACAGGCAATTATTGGTGACCTGAGAGATTTCCAGCCATAGTTCCCCAGAGTCCTTTCTAAACTGCACAGGAGGTGTTTCATCTTTAGTTTATGACTAAAGATATGCACATAGTGCATCAAGATATGCACATAGAATCTGTTTTAGGGAAGCCCAGGAAATAGTTTCCATTCCCAGGCATCTCTTATAACTCACTGGTCACTTTCCCAAGGCAAATTGTATAAGCTGTGAAGCCAAGTGTAAGCTATCAATTTATATATTGGTAAATAATGTCAGTAAGCTTGTCCTGGGAGCTTTTGTTACCTAATCAAACTTGGGTCCCCTTGCCTGTAAGCACTGCTGACATCTGTTGTGCTGAAGGAAAGTGTAGCATTTATTGCAGGACACCAAGAAAGGCGTCCAGGGCAACTAGTGCTCAAAATACACAAACTCTCATATGGGTTTCAGGAAAGCATTTTTAAAGGCTAGGTGAGGGAGGGGAGTCAGTATGTGATAAGCTAACGCACAGTTCTCTGATTGGTTGATGGTTAGGTAACAGGGTGGTATCACCTCATCAATCCTCAGGCTCTAGTAGGTCTGGGGAGTAAGTGCTCAAGACCATCAAGTAGTTAATTTCTTCCATTTGGAGGTGGTTTTAGCATCTGTAAAACAACTCTAAGTACTTCAGAGAGGAGCTAAAGCAGATGATATGGGGGAGAGATCTGTCCCAGGAAGACCCCATAGGGCCCTGCTTGGTTACACTTTCAGGGAATTTTTCACCCTTAATTATAGCATGGTATATATTACTAGTTATTAAAAACTCATCCTAATCTTGACCAAGAGTTAATACAAGATGTCAGGCATCCTCAGAAATAAGCATGGAGTTGTCTCAGTCCAGTTGTAAAATAACTTTTTCTCATGCACTTACTATGCGTGATGTTCACTGACATTTTCAATGCAATTCTTATTTTATTTCATTGCGAGCAAAATCTGGTCATGATCCACTAAACTGATTTCATGACTTTGATTTTAGACCTCAATTTGAAAAAAAACCCACTGACCTAGGGAAAATGTAGAGGAAGAATAGAAGAGAATGTGGGGTTGGGGTCATTGGAAATACCAACAACACCTAAAGTTTGGGAAGAAAGAGAGGAAATAGGGAAAATTTTTGAGAGAAAACTAAGGAAGAAATACAAGAAGACTGCAGTGTCCTGAAAACAAAGAGAAGAAAAAAAATTCTGGAAGGAAAAATGATCAACTGAGTTGAATGTTATTTGAGACATAGGAATTCATAGACTGAAAAATGAGCATTAACATAAGTGAGAAAAATGTCATTGATGATCTTGCCGATAATTGGGAATGGATGCCTGTTTGGAGTGGATTGAGGAGAGAATGGTAGGTGAGAAATCAGACAGGGGCAAAAGACAACGTCTTTTAAAGTGACTTGCCCTTAAAAGGATCAAGAAACAGAGAAATAATTCGACTGGGTCATGGGGATCAGAGAGTGTATTTTAATGGCCTAAATAACAGTGTGCCTATGTGACAAGGGAAAAAAATCCAGCTGAAGAAAAAATTTGGTGATTTAAGAGATAAAAGGGAATATTGCAGGAAAGAACTGGAGAAAGCGAAAGAGGGTGTTGTCCAGAGAACAACGGGAGGGTTTTTACTCTGTGTGACGGCAAGGACAGTTTATCCATTTCAGTAGGAAGCAGGCAGAGTATTATGGCAACAGATGTAAAACAGTACAAAGGATGGTATGAAAATGAGAAAATTCTCTGGTGACTTTTAATTTCACAGGTGTGTTTACTCCATGAGAAAGACATAGAGATAAGGAGTGTTAGATCTGGAGAGGTATGATACAAAATATTTATCTGAGAGAGTGGGAGAATAAAAATAAAATGAGTTTCTAAGAATCAGTGAGGGCCCACTTGAGATTTCTTAACGACAGACCAGATGATTGTATGTTTTTCTACAGCCATTTTCAACTTTTTAGCCATAGGTAGAGAGTTAGTCAAGGGCTGTTTGCAACTGGGGTTGACTGTCTCCTGGGGAAATGTGGTGGAAGGAGAGAAAAGTAAGAGTTAAGGACGTATGTACAAACATGAATAGAACTTTCCAATCTACACTGAGTAAGGAGGCAAATGAGGACGTGAGGGTAGAGTGGAAACAGAAAACTAATGGTGGGGTACAAATGTAGTGGAACAATATATAGAGTGGGGATTTTAAAGCACGTGAACTCTGAAGACAAGAGGTAGGCAGAGAGTAGAACCCCCGAAATAGAGATATGGGGAAATAGTACAGTTTTGATGCTGACAGCAATAATAGTATTACTATTGGGTAAGATAGGGTGAAGGAAAATATAGTTGGAATGAGGTAATAAAAACATGGAGCTCAGAGTGCTAGAAAGATTATCTACATGGATTTTGACATCTCCAAGAATGAAGACTGAGATGAGAGGGTGGAGGACAAGCAGAAATGACACTACTCTTATAGCAGTGGTGGCCCCTGACTTTTATGGATGGATGTAAGTTTTTGCCAGCCTCCAGCATATGAGCCTCCAGACTGATGCCTAAAAATCCTCTGCTTTTTTGATGCTGGCAGCTGAGATACTCTGTCAAAGTTTTCTTTAGTCATTTCACTTCCTGATTCCTGAAAGGTAACAAGATTTCCATGATCTTTGCTATTCTGTCCTCCAGTATCAACTTTGTGCCTCTTCAGTACTTAGGTAGTCCTTCTTTGCCACGTCCATATATAGATGGGCACCATTTTTCTAGTCCTCATTTCATGGAAGGAGTAGCATTTTATGATTGTTCTTTATGCAGGATTTTCAGTCCTGTTCTCTGAATTTCCAATGCAATGAGTTTCATGTAGGGCATGATGAGAACGCTTCTTGTCCTTCACAACTCTCATGGAACCCTGTTGACTACAACATAAAATCGAAACTCCTTAAATGGACATACGGGTTACATGATCATAAATTTCCATCTACTTTTTCACCTGTCATTCTCTTATATGCTTTCTACTTCACTCTTCTGATTCCCAGTGTGAGTGAGAATCTTCATTGATCTAATTACTTTCTAACCCACTAGCCTGACTTGTGCCTCCTTCCTTTTAGACATATTTTTCCCTCCTAAAATATACCATCACTTTTGTTACCTGACCAATTTCTATCATTCTTTAAACACCATTCAAATGTAATTTCATCAATTAAGCTTACTCCAATGTCTCTATACTAATTTTTCTATATATAGCTAAAAATGTATTATTATTCCTGCTTTTGAAATAACTGACTTTCATCATGATATATTGATTTACAAATCTGTCTTGTTCTCTAGCTTGCAATTTTATCCATGAAAGACTTTTTTTTTGTCATTTTGTTTGTTTGTCTTTATATTGCTCAATAAAATTCCTAGAATATAGGAAGTCTTTAGTAAAAATGATTGCTGAATGCATAAATGAGTTAAAGGACCATTTATCTTTATGGCAAATGTCTTATATGATCAGCATAATATGACACTATGTATGACCGTGAAAGACTAAAGTTAAAACATGTAAATTTGAAGTCTTCTTAAACACATATGTTTTGTTTTTATTTTTCAACAATTGGTATCCAATTCAATAAACAAGTATATCAGCTCTCAAATACAGTCTTTCCAGAACATAGTCTTTTCAGCAGCCATTCTTTTTACTGGGGAGGATCATGTGAAACTGTCATTTTTGTGATCACAGATGGTGTTGAATATTAGCAATTTCATGTTTCAAACTAAATATCTTTCAGTGCAGAAAAAAAAAAATCTTCCTGTGCATTTACTCTTTACCAAGTTTAAACCTCTGTTTAAATTCTCTCGCAAATTTTAAGTGTGCATATTTGATTTATGTCAGATATCCTTTTGATATGGTGATATAAATATCCTATTGCCTTTTTGATCAAATTTTGCATAGTAAGGATCTTGCATTTGAACAGTGCTGAAACAGCATAATATTAGTGTAATTGCATTGACATCGTAACAGTTCCTTGGCAGCAATTGTGCTCTCAATAATGCAAATATAGTGCATAATTAATGTAGAGGATACCATCATGATCAGCAGAACGCCTCCTCTGGACCCTATACAGTGTCCCTGTATTATTGCTATGAGAGCAAAGTTTGCATCCTGTGCCTTCTGAGGAAAGCATGTGATGGGCAATATGTGAGTATCATAAATGATGAAAACTGACATGTGCAGCAGCTGTGCATCTTGGTTTCTTCAGATGTTCATCTGTAAAGTACATATTGCTCTTGTCAGTCTGCCCATATACTTTGAATACACAACACAGAAGAATAGATTAGAAAAATAAAATATCAATTTAACAATTTGCTGTGTTTGAAACCGTTTTAAAGTGCAAGCCATTCTTAGTCTTATGAATATTTGCCAATTTATAGTGCATAAAATGGCAAAATATTTTATTAATGTTCTCTATGCCTTCTTTAATACTTTAATACCACAAAACAAATTCTACCTCATATTCACTTATTGACAATCTCCTTTTGGAGAGACATAATCTAAGTTAATTTTTTGTGTTTCTCTTTTCTCATCTATAAACCGAGGAAGGTATGCTATATGTAAGTAATGTTTTTATTTAGCTTTAAATGAGATAATGCAGTGCAGTGTTTATTTAGCTCAGTGTCTATCATAATGCAGACACTCAATGAATTTTAGTTATTATTACTATTACTATTAGTCAATCCTGACCTCCTCTTATAAACATTTACAATTAAATGATACCAGTTAATTTAACATGGATATCAGTATTCTAGAATGAGATGTCTGTAAAAGGCACGGCCTTTTTCTGCATTGTTCATCACTGAATCTCCAATATCTAAAAGAATTCCTGGCTTACAAGCAGAATGTATTTGATATCTGTTGAATGGATTAATAAATTATCTGTAGCATCTGTAATTTTAAACAAAATCTCAAAAGACTGATTTCAAGCTTCTAATTATACCTAGATTCTCATCTCTTGTACATATGACTCATAGGTACAGGGAGCTCTAAGAAGTAACCGATTATATCTTTGTGAGTGAGCGATAGACAGAGAGAGAGAGAGAGAGAGAGAGAAAGAAAGAACCAAAAAGATCAATTTGTTAATTTTTCTGGTCAGCTGTTTACTAGTCATATTAATTATCTTCAATGACTTAAACTTCATAGATCTTAACCATATTTAAAAACAGTAGAATTAAGTAAAAATCAAAAGGCTTTCTGTAACATACAGTCTAATAGATTACAAAGAATCTGGCTATCTTATTAGATACAGGATTTCTGATAGTCTTTTCCTTACAAGAATTATCATTATTATTGTGGGTAATTTCTGTAAACATTGGCAAATTAAAGTGGATTAGTTAGAGCATATATTTGAATTATGATTGCCTGAGAGGCCTACTGACTCTTTTTCAAGCCTGAAATTCTCAGTTCTTTCCTGTTCTGATATTTTACTGGTTCTTTGAAATATTAATTACAAGGATTTTATTTACCTTCTATTTAAATCTTAGTCATTTTCATTTGATATTAAAGCAGTATGATATCTTGATGATGCTTCCATTCATGTTTATGAAATTCCTTGTCCTGAGCAAGCAACTGTTTCTGTCTTGCAGAAAGTAGTGGCAAACATCAGGTGAATTGAAAAACCTAGAATCACTTTTAGATATTTTCAAGTCTAGCAAATTTAATAGGTTTCTATTATGGCCAAATGCTTTATATAATATTCCTTGTTAACCTTATAAATAGTCATTCTCAAAAGATAAATAGTAGGTTGTGGCATACAGAATTGTCCATCTCTGATTTTTAATATATACATAAATAAGAATTTAATAAGACACAACTGGCTATATATTAATATTTAAAAGTGAGAAATTGGGCTCAGTGAGAGTAAACACTTTCTATTGCCACATATTTGTAGTGGAGTAGTTATTTAAAGCCAGTTCTATCTGTCTCATTATTCCTTACATTATTTCATAGTTTACCAAACTTAACATTTTTTAATCCCATATTTTTTTCTCCACCATCAAAGATCCATTCCTTTGGATTAGGATTTTCATTTTTTAGAACACCTTTTTTAAGCAACAATTACAAAAATGGTAATTTAAGAACCCAGTATCAACAGATATATAACTATCTTTGGAATTTGTTCATGAAAATAATTTCCAAGAAGTAGCTAAATAAATTTTAAAGAAGAAGAGAATAATAGAATAAAAAGATACATGAAGAAAATATTTTTTAAAACTGTTTTCCTAAAGACAAGGAAAAATTGCTTATAACTAGTATTATCCACAGCCTTTAAGGGGAATCTTCAGGAAAGAGTGGATTACTTCTTATATATATATATATAAACTTATATATATATATATAACCCATATTCTTTCCCTGTGGCTTTTATCTTACTGGCATTTACAACAACTCTGCTGATTCTTCTGTGTCCCTACTAAAAATCATTTAGTATTAAAAACATTTTCCTGCACTGCCAACTCTCAAAAAATAATAATAATAATACATTAACACTCCCAATCATTGATGTAAATAATTATGAAGTATAATAATGATGGAGTAGATAATGACTTAACCAGTTACTACTGGTTTGAAGGAGAAAAACAATCACATTTCCCAGTGAACAAATCAACAATAGCAGATATTCACTCAGCAGTAATCTTTCCTCCCCTTATTGGGAGGACTGAGAAGTTTTATACCCACAAGTCAGAACTAATGACTCTTCTTTTTGCTTTTATATTACAGGCATCCTAAAATTCCAAATATCAGAACAGATCATACTCAAAAGACATCCTTATGCTCCCCAAAAGGTTGGCAGTCATAGAAATCTTGAAAATGTTGCAGAAGCATAGAGGGCATTTTTCAGTCTGATTTTGATTTTCTTTCAAGGAAAGTAGATACTAGCTTGTTAAGTATCAGAAAGCAAGACTATGACACAGTGCCATCTTAAAAAAGATCTATTCTCTTATATTAATCCATCTGATCTATATTTCCATGGAAACAGGGCCAAAAAGTCAGGCAACAACCAAGTAGGACAGATTTCAAATGTTGATTGTTCATGGAAAAGTTCAAGCTTTAATATACAGAAAAACATAAAATGTTTACAGACTTTTCTCAAAAGTCAGAGTGCTTTTATATTCAGTTTATAGATAAAATAAAAGACTGAAAAGTAAGGATACATTTGAATTTACGCCTTTTGTGTATTTCTAAGTTTAGGCAGCTTTTAACAAAACATTTTGTAATTGTGTTTTTAATATATAGTTGAACCTAAAATAGGTGTATATTATATATTTTATAGTTATGTAAATGTATATAATTATATGTACTTGTATATTTATACTTAAAATCATTTGATTTGATTTTTCTCATAAATCAGGCATTTACTGAATTCTGTACATGCTGTATATGTTGCATATCCTTTTGGCACAGAATGTAGGTGATTTTAAAATTTCTACTTTTGTTCTCACATGGCATAAGTCCTTGTAATCTTTAAATGATCTTATATTGGCAAAATATGTGACAAATACAAAAAGCAGCCCCTGACCATAGTCAGTAGAGCTGTCCTGACTTGAATAGCTAGATGATAGTATACTCCTGCTGACCATAAACAATTTCACAGAAAACCAAAGCATACAAGGTCATTCTGTGGCCCTGATGGAGTGAAAACAGAAAAAAGGGACCACTCCATAATAATGACTGAACACAAAGAAAAACTGAAACACTGTACAAATCACACAAATGATCTTATATCCACTTCACTCCGATCCCTGCTAATATAACTGCTGCTTCTTTACCATATAAAGTTTAGCCTCACTTCATTTCTTCTGAACTTTAGATAAAAATCATTATGCTACTGTAGGTATGTTCCTAGTGGTCTCTGACTGGAGAGAATTGACAAAGAAAATTGTCAAAAGTTGTATGCAGTTGTTTTATCGCCATTAAATATGGGATAGCACTGTGCATTTTTCTCAGAAAAAGAATGTAAAACAAAGAAATATATGGAACATCTATTTTCTACCAGACTTCTTATTTGGCAGTTTCTATATTGACTTTTCTTAACCACCCTGTGAAATTCTGCAATTTAAGAAACTGGGTCAGTGTTAAATAATTAGAGTCAGTAAGGGAACTAGGGTCTTTCTGAAACTCTGTAGGAAGTTTCATACTGGACAACACGGATGTATGACATTTCTCTATTTTCATGTTTTTTACATTTAATGGATACCTCAGAAAACCATCCACCACAAAAAGAAAACCTCTTTCATCTAACAGCATCCTTTTTGGAATTTCTTTTCTACCCTACCTCCTTACTTTTCATAGACCATCCTACTTATTCTGTCTCAATTTTTATTTTAAAATATTATTGAACCAAGGTGAAATTTCTGCATTTTGGGAGATCCCTTTGACAGAGTTTGTTATGGCTAACGATAGTTCAGAGAAGGAATTGTGAACCATTCTTTCTCTTCCTATGATCTGAAACACTTTATAAAACATGGCAAGTTTATCGTTTAAAATTTGAAATAATTGTTAATAATAAATAAATAAAGGTATTTCTCTATCACCTTTTCTTTTGCTTCCAACAATGCCAATTCAGTTACTTTGTTTGCCTGTCTTTTCCCAACTGAATTTATATTTGAAATTCATCATGTATCAAGTACCAATATATGTACACTAGGTTGCATTCTGGATTTTATGAGCTTCCATTAATTTATCAATATATTCTTTTCCTTATATTTCTTTATACTTTTATATTCCTAAAAATTTTGAATTTCAAATTTGAGGAAACTTTGTGCACATTTATTTTATTAATTTGTGCTATTTATTAATTTAAAGTGATTTTCACAACCTTACTATTTAAATTTTAATTAATCTTGTACCCTAATTTTTCTGTATTTAAATATTTGTATATATTTTAATGAACTTAATTTTTACATTGTAAAATGTTTAGATAATCTAATTTGAGAATTTTTTTTTTGTTTTTTTTTTGCTTTTTGGAGGGGTTTTTTGAGAATTTTAAATTGTCTTTGCTTTTCAGATATTGTGATAGCCAATAGATTCATTCTTACAGTTGCTTTATCATCATCTTCATAAATTCATTGATCCATTTTAATCTTCTTAATTGATTCCTCCATAGTCTTTAATATAGCTTCTCTCTCACTCTAGAAATACTTTGTCTCCAGTACATCTTATTCTTGGCTTTCCATTATTATATCATTTATTATATCTGTCTCATTTGTGTCTTAATTTTTTCCTCATAAACTGTAAGTACCTGAACATTTTAGGAATCAGACATTTTCTCCTTCTACTTAATCTGTATTTGCTCCTTCAGTGATAGCATCCAGGATTATAGCTTTAAAAATCAATGGCACTCTTTACTTTGAGTGACACTTTTGTACCCAATTCTTTCTTCAACTCTAAGTGTATCTCTAGTAGGTATCTCAAACTGAACAAGTTCAAAGCATAACTAGACCTACTTTTCTTCTTATACTCTTCATGTTAGTAAATGGCAAAAAATTTTACAGTCCTCTAAAGAGCAAGTAGTGTTATCGAACGTAGAAATTATTGTCAAGTTTGGGAACTTGGTGTAAAAACCCACCAATTCAGGTGCTAAATGAAGATAATAACTTCAAAGGTCTGTGATGACACCTTCATGGATACAACTGGAGAAATGTTACAAAGAATGGTTTCACACCTCAGACTTGGGAAGAATACATTCATTTCCTATAGTACGATATGATGTGTGGATTCATTTTACGTTTAGAACCCTTACATGCCAAGCAATTGAGTAGAAAGTAGGCTCAGAGGAGGAGGGTAAATCCATCAGAGATTTCCACTTTTGCCTTGATTTTTATCTGTTACATAGAAGATTTACATTTTATGTCTATGCTTTTCAGAGTTTGGTAAACATGTAGGCTATGCTTATTTTTTTTAATGCATTACAAGTTTTTAAACAATGGTACATTGTTCTTGTGTGCACTGAATTCAAAGACGTGTGTGTGTGTGTATAAAACTTTTGTTTTAAATGGGAATCTCATCTTTCCAGATTATAGCCCCTCAGGAATTACATAAATAGGCTGATAATTCTACCTCTCTTCCCAACTCAGAACTTAGAACTGAGTGTTAACATTTATTAGAGAATTTATGTTTCCTCCTCCTTCTCCCCCTCTTCTCCTACTCCTCCACTACTCCTTCTCCTTCTTACACTTCCTATTGCTCCAAACTCCATGATTTTATATTTGAAGATTAAAAAAAAATTGATTCAGAAATTTAAAAGATGTACCTTAATGTAAAACTGGTAAAAAATTAAACAGTCAAGATTTTTAACGATCTTTTAATCTAACATTTCCTGTCTTATCTGTATAATGCTCCCCTTATAACCCTGTTAGCAACTAGGCTCTATCTCCACTACATTGCAAAGATCCTGCCACATGGTATAAACCTAATAAATACTTTAACTGATTAAGTGTATAAATAAACTCCATTCCAAGGCTGTAGTTTTAAAGTAGAAATTAAATAAGAACATCAAACAAATACAAATGGAGACATAGCTTAGAGATTTAACCAGAAATGTCATTATAATAATGACAGAGTAAAATGGAGGGGTAGCATTTTAAGATGCATGAATACTATTTTCTTTTTAAGACTGTTATACAACACCTAAATTTTTTTACATTTCTTGTCGAATGGGGAATATTTCTGCTTTTACGGTGTGACCAGTTGAACAACTATAGTTTTCATCGTCATTGTTAAATTTACTAATATAATTTTGATGTTTTATGTATCAATATTGAACTAGGAATTGGACCCAAGCAACCTCTATTTTATACTTTTATTGGCCTGGACAACAGTCGAATAACATGGATAACAGTTTGATTACGCATGAACTTTATGACTCTGTATACAAGGAGAAATACCTTCTTAAAAAAAGCTTCCAAAAATTATTGTCCCTTAGTAAAAATCATTTTATGAAATGCAAACTTGTGTAACAATAGTTATCATCCCAAATATTAATCTTATGGTATTGGCTACACAGGAACAATGATTGGTCTTGTGAACATAAACTATATGTATGTATGCATTTAAGTATTTACATAGATGTATTTCAGTGGGAATATGGCCTTTATCATAAGGCTAATTTATTTTATCAGTCTGTCATCAACATGCCCTGTAGGCATACTTTTTTTTGAAGTTTAAATGTTTGGAAGTCTTCTCATGCTTCCCTAAATATTTCTTCCATCTTTCTGAAAATAAAATTAATCACTTTCAAAGGAATTGAAGAAATTGCCTAGTAGTTACCTTAAATTGATAAATCATAATAATATCATTCCATGGTAATTGTGGAGAAGTTATAACACAGTGTCTTTACCATCCACTTGTCTTAATATCACTTCTGCTGCAGGAAATTAAAATTGCTTGGAATTAATCCTAACAGATTAAGCTAACAGTCTCAGCTTTAACTTTTGCTGTCACACAGCTTCACCTTCTGCAGTGGCAATCTTGTGATTTGAATAACATATCCATTAAGTATTTTAATCATCTTGTAAAATTGAACTTGGTGAAAATTGAAGCATATCTGTGGCTTTTCCAACACTCACATAAAAACGCACATGGAAGCAAAGGCACAAATATATATTCTTCTGTACACCACGCTCCTTTCATTAGACAATTTTGATTCTAATTGGCTGTGTATGGACCTTATTATCTAATTATAATGTTATTAAAAAAATAAAAACAGTTGCATAGGGTATCTCTAGTCTTAATCATGGACATTAATATACTGTTATTTGAAATTCAATCTGACAGCCTCTTCAAATTCAGAAATTGGCTTGCCAGAGACCTCCAAGGTCATGATCCTTCAAAGCAGTGTTTGTCAAATTGGCCTGACACACCTCCTGCTGGCAAAGCTACTCTTTGATTATTAATGTGCAGTGGAAAAGTGATATAACCTTGCATACTTATCTTATAGATCAAGAAAAAAAATTGACAAAGTGAGCAGAGAGAACTACCTTGAGTTAAACCTCATATATGTGATGAATACAAAAAAGAGTATGACTTGACATGTGAATTTAACTGAAAAAAGAATTCTGAGTTTCTAAAAGGCATCACAAATGTGCTGGAAGATAGTATGTAATATTCATATCCTCAATATGAAACATGTTAAATATCTGTATAGAGATTCTTGCCTTCACAACTGAAAATAGTAATCAGTAATATGGATTTACAACAGATTAAATTGTATAAGCTGCTGTGCAGTTTATAAAGAAGTAATTCTACTCCCTGCTGCTGCATTCTATCTCGTCAACAAAAAATACATTCAGTTAGTGTTTGTTATACATCGATAATTATTTTCAATACTGTAGAGAATATGAAGCAGAAACCCATAGAAGATGTACTGTGTAAGCATTGCATAAACATATATTACATATAATTAAGGGATATTATTTTCATAAGAGGTATTTTTATAAATTATTACTTGATAAATTTTTCATGAAATTCAAACCTATGTAATGTAACTATCACCCACAATTTCTCATGTATGCGTTTATGTACCAAAAAAGTTCATTTGGGTTTTCCATAACAGCTTACAGAAAATCTGAACGAACTTTTTGGCCAACACTATTACGAATAAAATCAATTAATTACAAAGAAGAACAAGCCACACATAGATCGTAATTATGTATCAGAACTTCTGAGGATAAAGAGATATTTCCAAAAATTCTAGAAAAGGAATTAAAATTATCTAGCATCTGATTTCTTATCAGTAAAACTGTACTCCAGAGGACACTGAAAAATGGTTTCTGAGTTGTGAAGGGAGATAATTTTGATTCATCAATTTTATACCTTTAAAAACCTATCTTTCAAAGAGCTATGTGCAATAAAATACATTTCCTATATTTAAGAAATCAAACAAGGTTTCTATCCCATGCATCATTTCTTAGGAAATCACCTCTAGGAAAAGACAGTGAACATCTTAAAGAAAGACACTGTCAATATAAAATATTTCATAAAGTAAATGTAAATCAGAATGTCTATTATATTAATCAATTAATCATAATATTTCTATATCAGGCCCATAAATCAATCAGCCTAAACTTGAAAAAGAAGAGAGTAGGCTCCAGAGGAATATCCCTAAAGGAGTGTGCCATATTTTAAAAAAATAGGTGAGATGAAAAAAGAGATGGGAGAGGGATACTTTAATGATTAACTTGAATAGTGGATAAATACTTTCAGAATATATATACAGGTTAAAGGGGGAATAGAGCTAAATAAAGTTTACCTGGGTCATTTTTACCTGCATCTATGCTTCTGCCAATAACATTACTCCCTGGCTTTTAGGTTTTATTTTTTCATGAATGGCTGAGTCCTTTCTAAGCCATCTCTTTTCCAAATTATCATAATGTGGCTATATGAAAAGCATTAGTAAACGTGATTCTTGTCCTTTTCATGTAACATCAATTGATATTTTGTATATAAATGAATCGATAGGTACTTAATATGTATTTGTTGTATTAATGAATTAATCAGACCATGAGGACCTGGAAAAATGTTGTAACACTGGAAATTCAAATCTGAATGATTAGTCAACAGAAAATATAAGGGAGGAATGAGCAAGAATTTTTTTTTAACTGACTTGACACAGGGAGTAGTGTGAAGAGAAAGAAGGAGACAAAGGTAACTCTTTTGTATCAAGTTTTGATAAAATTTGGTATTGATGGAAGTGGAGAAGTCTAGAGTTGGAAGAGCTGATTTGAATGTTTGGAGATAAACGACTCTGAGTTCATTGTAAGATATATTTAGAGAGACCAACAGTGTATTCAGATAGAGATATTAATGTCATTTTTTATTAACAGGATTGTTTTGTCTACCCTTTAGACATATTGGAGATTTTTGTAGATTTTCCTTTTTGATACATTGTCATAGCACCGTGGGATTGAAGTAGTACTGCCTAGGCATTTAACACAAAGTATTGATTTCGTTATCCCAAATTCTAAGTTTCTTGATAGCAAGAAACTATTTTTATTCTTTTATTTATAAGAGCCTTGTATATTTCCTGACACAGAGACTTTCTACAGATGTATGTTAAACTGAAAAAACAGGTACAGAAAGAAATATAGGTTTTTAGCTTGGGAATTCTTCTAAAAACAGTTTAAATCAAGTGATAGGTATCCAAAAGCACTCAGTTGTAGGCAAAGCTGATACTAACAAAGTAGAAGAAAGTATTCACAATGGAGAATATTTAATAATAAATTAGGATATGTAAAGTAAATGCATTTGAAATAAAATACGTATCAAAATATTTTTACTGAATAGTTATTCTAAAAGTTTGATGCAATATTTTCCCAGAAAATGACACTAGAAAGTATAGGAAATTAGTGTATTATTTTAATCCTTAATAAAATATTATCAAAACTCTCCCTATGTTTTAGAACTTATAGACAGGACAAATATCATAACTTGATGTTTCCTTGAATAGTTTTTTTTGAAAAAATATGATAGCAAAATAAAAATTTGTTTTATCTTACATTGAGTTCTTTCCTAAAATGAATATGAAGATCATTATGCAATAATATTCTAGAGTTTCTTTTTCTTCCAAGGATTCATTTATTTCTTTGATATTCAGAATAAATCCTATTGGAGTTCTTTATTTTTGCTCATTTTCTCATCGTTATTTACAGTACTAACTCTGTCAGAACCTCATTCATCTGGCTTTCTGTGAGATTGGAAAAATTCAAGTCACTTTCATAAACTTAATTATAGCAAGCATTATTGTGATTTTTATTTTTAAATTTATTTTTATGTGAAATATTCCAAATGCTGGACTTCCAGAAATAGAGAGACCTACGAAAAACTGGCAGGTTGAAGATGTAGATTGATTTTGGTTACAAAGCAGAGAGAGATTGGAGTGGGACAAATTGTATAAGTAGATAGTTCCTTTCATGAACATTATGCTGTTAATATGATTGTTTCTTCCACAAGAAATTTATTAATAAATATGTAGACCTAAATAAAGAAATTTCTGGATATATGCCAATGTATTACCTCTTCTTTTGTAACTGCTGCAATTACTCAGAATATATACAAATGTAGAAGAACAAGTTTCTACCCTCAAAGAGCTGGCAGCCATCTTTTTACTCCACTCCGCATTACCTCTTGTGCATTCTCTCCCATAGTCCCCAGAAGCTAGCAGCATTGCTAGCATTTACAAAAGGCTAATTCCCTACAATATCTTATAAAATCCCCATAATACTCCACCTTTTTCATGAACCTTTATTCAGCAACTTAAAAGTTAATTTGTTCTCTTTTTTTTGAATTTTTGAATTTTATTTTATTTATTTTTTATCAGCAGGTTCTTATTAGTTATCTATTTTATACATATTAGTGTATATATGTCAATCCCAATCTCCCAATTCATCCTGCCACTTTCCCCCTTGGTGTCCATACGTTTTGCTTATTTATTTTGTATTACCTCTAGCAGTAGAAATAAATACAGTGGCATTCAGGCAAAAATGAGAAAAGTATGGGGTAAATATATTTATTGCTAACATGAAAAAAACCTTTAGTATATTCAAAATATTGCATGATTCATAGTATTTTTAGTTCAACTAATTTTAAAGATGATTTTAAGAATCAAGAGAGTAAATCTGAAGTTTTGCTGTGGTCTGCATAGTGTTATGTGATGCTTATGTGGTTTTTATTACAGTATGTTTTGAACTTTTGTAGTAACTGCAGAAATGCAGTGTAACATTTACTGTATTATAAGCCACTGCTTAAAATAGCACCTTATTGATCAAGGGGTTTGAAATGAAGGCTTAATATCCTAGACTGTCATTAAAAGAGGGGAGAAAATATAGAAAGTCAAATCAAAGTCCTAAAGTGAATACTTTATGAAAGAGAACAGAAGCTTACAAACTGAATCATCAACTAAAACACGTACGATTGCTTGTGGGTATATTTCATTGTTCAACTGTAATCAATATGACAATCCAAGTCAGATACTGTAATAACAATAACTTTTAAAAGTCTTTGAACATTTATTGCTCATCTCTCTTGCATGTCATTTGATTCAGGGTGCTTCAAATTTGAAACAACCTGAGTAGAATGCAGTCATTGTGTTTGAAATTATTAGCAGAGGCAGTTGAACGAACTCTTCAGTTTTTTACTTGGTGTTACTGTGGTATTTTATGCCTTATAATAAGACCGGAGGTAAATACACTTAGTAAAGGAAACACCATTAACAATATATATGCTTTACTCTAAAATAGGATTATTTTCTGTTTGTAAAATATACTTTTGTAGGAAAATACACACAAACACACACGCACACACACACACACACTTTACAGTTCCATTGACAAAAGAGAACACAGTTCCTAATCTCCCATAATAATAAAGAGCAAGCAGATATGAGGCAAGTGCCATTGGAATCAAACCAAAAATTTTGTTTGTTTGTTTTTCTCTTGTCTTGTTTTGCCAAAATTACAGAGTATATTATACATGTCAAGTTTCTAATCTGTTTCTTGAGATTTATCATATAACTTTATTTCTAAGATCTTCTTAATGGAAACTGTATTGTTAATTGTAATCACTTGGAATTGCTGTACCTTTCTTCAAATTTTTGTAAAAGACAGTAATGACCTCAAGATGAGTGTCAAAATCAGACTTGAGGATGTCAGAGTTTTAAACCACTTGTCATAAGTCCTGGAGACTTATAAGTATCCCTAATGACATTAAGAAACAGATTATCTAGGGACAAAATCTATTTTTCCTTACTCACCCTATTTGTTTCATCTTCTTTATTTCTTATCATCTCTGCTTTCTGCAGGGTAACCAGGGAAATTAGATGATTAAAACTAAAAACATTTAGGAGATTGGGTGGGAGTTCAAGACCTCAGGACAGTGAAGAATGAACAAAACCAAGGCCACTGAATTATCCATCTTAACAGCCCCAAATACCTGTAATATAAATATTGGAGACATATTTTCGACATGAGTGCTATTATAGATACTTAGTCAAAATGAGAAAGTAAACATTTTGTCTTTCTCTTTCATAATCTTCTCTGTCCCCAATCCAATGCCCCTCTTCAGCACCAAAGGAAAAAAACAAAAAATTCCAGAATCCTCTACAGGCTGATCTTAGAACAATTTTATAGTGATACCCAATGTGTTAATTTATTCATTATTTTAAAAGCGTAATTTTAATGGGAGGATCAAATTTGTTTTAGATGTTATACTTATTCTCAGAAATATAAATATAGTTGGGATGATTGGAGATAACAAATTTAGTAGGATTAGGAGATAAATGTGAAAGAAAGAAAATCATCTAGAAGACGATAAAAAGGAGAATAAGATGATCTTTTAAATGAGTGAAGTATAAAATGGATAAAGTTCAAAAGCCAGAGGAATTAGTAGGTTGTAATAGTCATGAACATTGAAAGATACAGTTCAAGGCATTTAGTTTTCATATATTTTTGTACAGGACAAGACTAGATTTAAAAAGTTTAAAAACATAGTTATTGCCTTCAAAGAATTACAATATATTGGCTAAGAAATTTATCCATGACATTTAGTGCATGGCCAGGTTTTAGACACTGTCACAGAATGGGTTCCTCAGAAAGAAACACTGAGACCTATGCACATGAAGGAAGTTTGTTGGGGAACTTCTCTGGGTAATCACACCTGTAGGAAGCCAAGCAAGCAAAGGGAAAAGTTGGTGTATTAGTGTTTTCCAAAGTTGTAGACCCCAATGGTTTAGTTCCAATTCAAGTCAAGAATTTTCAATAAAGGGAAACATTAGCTGCTTTCTATTTTTAAAGGATGATTTAAACCACTGTATATAGACTATGACTGTGGGACCAAAATGAATGGAAATAGAAGAGCTGGGAAACTATTGCCATAGTCAGAGTAAGAGATGATGTGATTTTACTGCTTTGGTCACAAAGAAGTTGGAAGATACATTCCAGATGTATTTGAAGATAGAGCCACCAACAGTTACTGGTGGATTGATGGAGTGACGAGTAAGAGAGGGGTCAAGAAAAATTAGTTTTAAGTCCTAAGCAACCAGAAGAATAGAGTTGATATTTACCAAATAGGAAAAGATGGGGTCAAGAGTGTTTTATGAGGGAAGAATAGAATTTGAATGTAGGAAGGATTGAAATAGAGATTTGTTTAGCACAATTTAAGTTTGAAATAGTTATTAGACATCAATGTAGAGACACTGAGTCAATAATTGCATAAATGAGTCTGGATTTCAGAGATGTCAGTCTTGCAATTTGTTTTCATTGTTATTTCTTACATTTTGTTCTTTCTTACTGGGCCATTTTTTAAAAAAATATTTTCCAGATAGTAAACAATAGGAGTCTACTTGTCAATATCGAGTGAGTTGTAATATATATCATAAAAAATTTATATGAAAAATATATGCATGCTTTAAAAACAAAAATGATATAAAATATTCACACTATTGGTGTTGTGTCCAAAGCGTTCCGTGAGCCTCTCCTAGTAGTACCCTTCCCTCTTTTCTCAAGGGTAACCACAACCCCTAATTTATGTTAATTATATCCTTTCTTTTCTATATAGATTTTGCTTGGGTTTTTTTTTTTTTTTTTTTTTGGCCACACCTCATGGCACGTGGGATCTTAGTTCCCCAACCAGTGATTCAACCCGTGCCCTTGGCAGTGAAAGCACAGATGCTTAACCATTGGACCGCCAGGGAAGTCCCTCTACATAGTTTTCAAATTACATATATATGTTGTATCAGTAAGGTTTCAAACAGGGAAGGAAAACCACTCTGAATATTATGGAATATGAATTTTATTATAAGAATTGGACTTTACCCAATCATGAGAGGAAGTAAGGAAGAAATCCAAACAGGATCAGAAAAAAATCACTAACCATGCTTGATATTACTAACATGTCAGAGTCTGTAGGAAGCTAGGCATATACAGCTTCTAGAGTTGAAGCACAAAGAGGCCTGGTATAATAGTCAAAGGAAGGCTATTGGCTCTTGGGGCTTGACCTCTGTGAGTTTGCAGCCAAGTGTCTGGAGTGAACCTGGGCTTGCTATTGTTCAGTAGGGCTGACAGTCCATAAAGAGTGCCCTGCCAGCACCTCTGCTTTTATCCCTCACTGCCCTCACCCAGGGTGTCCTTCAGAATTAATAACTCTGGTTGTATTTTTAAATCTCATGAAAGGTTCAATTGTAGCTCACCTGAACCAGGAACCACACAAGAGAAAGATATCTGGGAAATGTGATTTCATCTTAAACTTTTCCTGTTTTGAACTTTAAGAGTCATAACAAATTAAATCTGTGAATCTATTCTTTTGTTCAAACTCATATTGGAGATTCATTCACATTTTCACTGAGTATTCCACTGATTGAATATACCAAAAAAGTTCTTTATTTTTGTCACTCTAAACAGTGATATTATAAACATATACTTTTTTCCTGGTACACATGTGCAAGAAATCATAGAGGTACATGTTGAGCTTCACCAGTAAACCTCAGCATGTTTGCCAAAATAAGTATATGACTCTGTATCCCTTGTAGTGGATAATAATTCTATTTGCTCCAAGTTTACCCTCCAAAACTTGATTTGACCTACTTTTAATTATTGCCATTTGGTAATTGTGAAGTGGCATCTTAGTGCGATATTAGTTGCCATTTTCTAAAGACTCCTAAAAGTTGAAAAACTTCACATATATTTAAAGATCAACAGTGCTTTGTCTTCTCTTAAATTCTTGTTTATATATTTGCCTAATTTGTATATTAATAATATTTGCCTGCTTTTCACTTTAAATATTCATATTTTACTTACTGATTTATAGAATTTCTTTATATATAATATTTTGAATGAAACATTTATTTTTCATATGTATGTGTGTATTTTCACTTTTATGGTGTTCTTAAATTTAATGTAGGAGGATACAGGGTATGTAATTTTTGTGTCTAGTATGAGAAATAAATTCCTGGTCTCAGGTCATAAACTTAGTTTTCTAGATTGTCATCTGGAGTTTTTGTTTTGTCTTGTTTTAGTTTTTCTTTTCTTTGTATTTCTTCTTGTATCAGTTCCTAGGAATATGGCCATTCCATCTAAAGATTAAATTTTATTGCCATAAACATTTATTATTATATTCTGTATTATCAGTAGTTATATACCTTTTCATTAACAGCGTTGATTGTGCTTTCTCTCTTTTTACCCTGAAAAATTTTACCATGAATCCATTGCTTCAATTTTTTGATGAACCAATTATTGGTATTGCCAAGTCTTTCTATGGCTTTTGTGTCTAGTTCATAAATTTCTGACTATCCTTTTACTTTTTAGGTTATTTTTCTGTTCCTTCTAAATGCCCTGAGTTGGGTGTTTGATCATTAATACATAGGTGCTTATGTTTCCTAGCTTTTTCATGTTCCTTATTCATGTTTCCACAAAAGCTTTAGAAATTATCTCATAAAAATATGTTTCTTTATGTTCTATCTAATTAAAAATATAAATTTTAAAAAAGGTAAATTATTTATCACTTGTGAATGATATGGTGGTCTTTCACTTAAGCAATATGCTAAAAATGTTCACTAAAGAAGTCAGTAAGGTAACCAATTACAGAAACAATATTTAAAAAACAGAAGATTCCATATACTCCAACAATCATAAGTAACAGCTTTACTGGAAAAATACAATTGACTGATAGATAGCCTAGTCAATAGACTAGGCCAGCACCATCCAATATAAATATAATGTGGAACAAATATATAATCACAAATTTCTCAGTCAGTTTTAAAAAAAGGAATAGGCAAGATTAATTTTATATAATATTTTGGCACAATATGATTTCACATATAATTATGTAAATATTTTTAATTAGAGATTTCAAATTCTTTCTTTATACCGTTTTTATAATTTACTCTGTAGTTCATACTTAAAGTACATCTCAATTCCGACTCATTCCATTTTAAGTGCTTGATAGCAACATGTGGTTAGTGGCTGCTGTGTTGGACACATAGGTCTATATCTTGCTATTTAAAATATCATCTGAAACAACAGCAAGGGCACCTTGCTGGGATCTTATTTAAAACAGACAATCTTAGGTCATAGTTTTGACCTGCTGAGTCAGTATTTACAGTGTAACAAAGTCTTCAGGTGATTCATATGCTCAGTAATATTCCAGAAAGCCTGAATTAGAATAATTACACCTTAACTGCTTGTGAGCATCAAAAAAATATTATATAAACAAGAATAACTGGAAACCAACCTTTCTCCAAATCTAACTGGGAAAAAATTAAGTTTATCTGTAAATTATTCATTCCCAAAGGGTAAGATGAATACACAGATGTTAACAAAAATACTCTTAGGAAGAATTTATAGAAATATATTTAATTTTAATAATCATAGATTACTTTATTAATTAGGTGGTGATTTCAGTGTGTGTTATAAAATATTACCAGCCCTTCATACCGGTGCTATTATGACTGTTATAGCTTAGGATGAGGTAAAAGTAGATAGAAGTATATCGTTCTCTGCTTTAAGCAGACTCATGGATTTCAGATGCAGTTCTCAAGCATGTTCCTGAATGCTGCTTTTATTAAAGCAACATTTCTCATCACTGTGTGAATACTGCAACTGATAAGCACCAATAGTGGATTTACTTTATATTAAGCTTCCACAGGTATTATTGTGGTCACTTCTGGAAATTGATAATCTTTTAGATTGCGAGATATGTATAAATATACCCAACTGTAAATTTAAGTTTGACTTTTCTATCATTTTTATTCAATAAACGTTTTACTCTAAATATAAGCATTATAATGGAAGCCATGAGAATTAGTATTAACTATGATGATAAAATCAACCTTAGAAATTTCAGTATGAGGACCACATTAACAATTTACCTTTTTATTTTGTAAATAGCATCAACTGCAAAAGAAAACAAAATATTTGGGGAAAAGAAAAAATTTAAAATTGGGTTCATGTGGAATGGTAATCAAAATAATCCACTACACTTCTGTGTCACTTCTTTGGAGTTGCACACAAACTTTGAAATAAAACCATTTAATCCCAAGTGTCAGATGTCATTTAAAGAATAATATGAGGAACCTATAATAGGACATTTTTTGTTTTGGTTTGTTTTTGGGGAAACAGGTATTCTCATGTGTTATTGGTAAGAGTCTAAATTGGTGAAACAGATTTGGAGGACAGTCTTGCAATATATATCAAAACACTAAATGTACACAACCTTTGATCAGCCCCAAAACTATCAAAGCATTGAACCAAAGCAGCCACCTCTATACAGATTTCTCGTTTGAGAAAAAGACCTGTTTGTTTAATCTCCTGTAGTCTAAGACACATGTAAAATTATAGTCAGATATTCTATTATTTGCAACCTAATACATTACTAAATTACAGCTCCTTAAAAAAAGAAGACATCCTTATCTTTCCCTAACTTTAACGTGAATATTTCTAGTATTTCCTCATTAAACATGAAATTGGCTTTGGGGCTAAACTTCAAACTTCATTTTTTCTTTTATTTTAATTGAACTATAGTTAACATACAATATTATATTAGTTACAGGTGTAAAACATAGTAATTCAATACTGATATACATTACAAATTGATCATCACTATAGGAAATTGTCATCATATGAAGTTATTAAAACATTATTGACTATATTCAATAATTCAATATGATGTACATTACATCCCCATGACTTTTTTTTTTTTTTTTTTGCGGTACGCGGGCCTCTCACCGCTGTGGCCTCCCCCGCCGCGGAGCGCAGGCTCAGCGGCCATGGCTCACGGGCCCAGCCACTCCGCGGCATGTGGGATCTTCCCAGACCGGGACATGAATCCGTGTCCCCTACATCGGCGGGCGGACTCTCAACCACTGCGCCACCAGGGAAGCCCTAAGTTGATGATCTTTTAAGTGTGAATACATTCTAACAATCCTGCATTTTTACTCCCCCCACAATATTTTTTGATGCCATATTTTATATTTTTACTTTGTGTATTTCTTAAGTGCTTATTGTAGTTATAGTTAATTTTAGGACTTTTTTTAAACCTTAAGAATAGCTTCTTTTGGCTGATCCACTGCCTTCATTATATATTAACCTTTACCAGAGAGAGCTTTTTCTTTCATATATTTTCTTGTTTCTAGTTATGATCTTTTCTTCTCCACTTAAATAAGGCCCTTTAACGTATATTGTAAGCCCAGTTTACTGGTGATAAGCCCTTAGAATTTGTTTGTGTGGGACACTATCTCTCCTTTAATCCTAAGTGGTAACTATGTTGGGTAAATTTTTCTTGGATGTAAGTTTTTTTTTTCTTTTAGCACTTTCAATATATCATGCCAGTCCCTCTGACCTACTAAGTTACTGCTGAAATATCAGCTGAAAGCCTTTTGGGGGTTCCCTTGTATGTGACTAGTTGTTTTTCTTTTGCTGTGTTAAGAATTTTCTTTTTAACTTTCACCATTTTAATTGAGAAATGTCTTGGTGTGTACTTCTTTGGGTTCATCTTGTTTGGGACTCTCTGCGCATGCTGGCCCTGGATATCTGTTTCCCTCCTCAGGTTGTGAGAAGTTTTCAGCCATTATTTCTTCTAAGAAGTGTTCTGCCTCTTTCTCTATTTCTCTTCTCCTTTTGGGATTCCTATAATGTAAATGTAAGTATTTTTTTAATTGATGTTAGTTGATTTATAATATTATATGTTCCAGGTGTACACCATAGTGATTCAGTATTTTATAGATTATACTCTATTAAAAGTTATTACAAAATAATGGCTATAATTCCCTGGGCTGATATCCTTGTTGCCTATCTGTTTTATACATAGTATTTTGTATCTTTTAATCTCATATCCCTGTCTTGCCCCTCCCCCTCCCTCTTCTGACTAATAACCACTAGTTTTTTCCTATATCTATGAGTCTGTTTCCATTTTGCTACATAAATTTTTTGTTTTATTTTTTTAGATTCCACATAAGTGATATCATACAGTATTTGTCTCTCACTCTGATTTGTTTCACTAAGCATAATATTCTCTAGGTCCATCCACATTGCTGCAAATGGCAGAAATTCATTCTTTTTTCTGACTGTATAGTATTCCATTGTGGTGTATGTATATGTGTGTGTGTGTGTGTGTGTGTGTGTGTGCATGTGTGTGTATATATATATATATATATATATAAAATATATAATGCTGTTTTGATTACTGTAGCTTTGTAGTATAGCATGAAGTCAGGAAGGGTGATATCCCCAGCTTTATTTTTCTTTCTCAATTTGCTTTGGTAATTCAGGATTTATTGTCATTCCATGTAAGTGTTAGGATTACTTGTTCTAGTTCTGTGAAAAATGTCACAGGTATTTTGATATGGATTGCATTAAATCTGTAGATTACTTTGAGTATTATGGCCATTTTAACAATATCAATTCTTCCAATGAAGAACACAGAATATCTTTCCATTTATTTGTATTATCTTCAATTTTCTTCATCAGTGTTTCATAGTTTTCAGAGTATAGGTCTTTCACCTCTTTAGTTAACTTTACTTCTAGGTTTTTTCTTCTCTTTGATATCATTGTAAATGAGATTTGTTTTTGCTTTCTCTTTCAGATAATTCATTATTAGTGTATAGAAAAGCAACAGATTCCTATATATTAATCTTATATCCTGCAACTTTACTTAATTAGTTCTGGTTGTTTTTTGGTGGAGTTATCTATATATATATTGTATCATGTCATCTGCAAAGAGTGAGTTTTACTTTTTCCCTTCTAATTTGGATGTCTTTTATTTCTTTTCTTGCCTGATTGTTATGGCTAAGACTCCCAATACTAAGTTAAGCAGAAGTAGTGGGAGTGGGCATACTTATCTTGTTCCTGAATTTAAAGAAAAGTCTTTCAGCTTCTCATTGTTATGTATGAAGTTAGCTGTGGTTTTGTCATAAGTTGCCTTTATTACGTTATGTTCCCTCTGTACCAACTTTGATGAGAGTTTTTATCATGAATAGATGTTGAATTTTGTCAAATGCTTTTTCTACATCTATTGAGATGATCATGTGATTTTTCTCTTGCCTTTTGTTAATGTGATATATCATATTGATTGATTTGCACATATTGAACCATCCTTGAGTCACTGGAATAAATCCCACTTGACCATGTAGAATGATCCTTCCAATATATTGTTTTCCATTTGCTAATATTTTGTTGAGGATTAAAATGTAAGTAAGTTCTGTGCCCAGAGGTCCATGAAACTATCCTCATCTTTTAACATTTTTTTCTTTCTTCTATTCTGCTTTGGTGATTTCACTACACTGTCTTCCTGATTGTTGATGTGTTCTGTATCATCTAATCTGCCATTGATTCCCTCTAGTGTATATTTCATTTTAGTTATTGTATTCTTCAGCTCTGATTTTTTTTCTTGTTTATATTTTCTTTTTGTTGAAGTTCTCACTGTTTTCATCCAGTCTTTTCCTGAGTTCATTGAGCATCTTAATGAACTTTACCTTGAGCACTTCGTTGGTTAGATTTCTTCTCTCTATTTTGCTTAGCACCTTTTCTAAGGTTTTGTCTTGTTCTTTGGTCTGAAACTTATGTCTTCATCTGCTCATTTTGTGTTATTTTCTGTGTTCATGTCTATGTATTAGATAGGTACATTATGTCTTCTCATTTTGGAATAGTGACCTTATGTAAGAGTCCTATGGGGCCCAGCAGCATGTTCCCCTCTATCCAATAGCCAGATGCTCCAGAGCTGTGCTCTATTTAGGTTGCTTGCATGCTTTTATTGTGGCGAGGCTAACTGCTGTAGGCCTGCTGGTTGGTGGAGTGGGTCCCCAGCACTAATAGACTAAAGAGAGGATTCCAAAATGGCACCCACCAGTGCTGGTGTCAGCATGGTAGAACAAGATCACAAAATGACTACCAACAGCCTCTCTTTCCTTGGAGGATGTCACAGCTGCCTCCTACCTCTCTGGGAGGTTCTCCAGGATCAGCACCCCAGATGCCTTTCAAATTGCTTCTTTTGTTCTGGAACTTGGAGTGAGTGAATTTTTGCATATATCATGTAAATACAGAATCTTGGTATTCTACTGTTCTCTGGCTCTTTTGAACATAAGACCTGATTGTTTTCAGAGTCACACGTTTTGGGTGCTTATCTTCCTGATGCAGGACCCATGGGCTAGAGGGCCCAATGTGGGGCCCAGACCCCTTAATCCTTGGGGAGGACCTCTGCAGTTGTGATATCCATATCACTTATGGGTCACTGCACCAGGAGCATAGGTCCTGACTAGACTGAATCTTCACCCTTTCTACCTATCTGATTGTGGTTTCTTCTTTATATCTTTAGTTGTGAACATTTTCTGCCAGTTTTCAGGTTGTTCTCAGTGATAGTTGTTCTGTAAGAGGTTGTAATTTTGGTGTTCCCATGGGAAGAATTGAGCTCAGAATCTTCTTTCTCCACCATCTTGATCCTTCCACTTCTCACCTGTCATCTAGAACAGGCTTTAATAAGGGATGTAGGCATATAACATCACAGAAATGAAATGTGCAAAGAAATGAAAATTAAAAAGTCATGCAAGGTCTTCCATTTAAAGAATACAATTTAAAGAATACAAATTCTTTAATACAAATTAAAGAATACAATTTAATTTTTAGAGGAGTTTTAGGTTTACAATAAAATACAGATGAAGATACAGAATTTTCCCATATACTCCCTGCTTCTACACATATATAACCTCCTGCATTATCAACATAACACACTACAATGTTAATTTTTTTTTAAAGAATGAACGTACATTGACATCTCATAATCACCCAAAGCCCATAGTTTACCGAACTATGGGCTTTGGGTGATTATACATTCTATTATATTGTGGTATTTTTGAAATTGGTATTATACATTGTATGGGTTTGAATAAATGTATGACATGCATGCATAATTATAGTATTATACAGAAATATTTTCATGGCCCTAAAAGTCCTGTGTTCTGCCTATTCATTGCTCACACACCCTTACCCTGGCCATCTGATATTTTTACCATCTCCATAGTTTTGCTTTTTCCAGAACGTCAGATTGTTGGAATCATACAGAGTGTAAGCTTTACAAATTTGTTTCTTTCACTTAATAGCAGGCATATAAGTTTCCTCCATGTCATTTCATGTCCTGATAACTCACTTATTTTTAGTACTGAATAATATTCCATTGCCTGTATGGATCATGGCTTATTTATTCATTCACCTACTGGAAGATGTCTTGGTTACTTACAATTTTGGGCAATTATAAATAAAGCTGCTAAAAACATCTATTTGAAGGTTTTTATGTAGAGCTAAGTTTTCAACTCCTTTGGGTAAATACCAAGGTGTGTGATTGCTGGGTTATGTGGTAATGATATGTTGTGTTTTGTAAGAAACTGTCAAACTGTCTTCCAAAGTGGCTGTACCATTTTGCATTTCCACCAGCAATGGATGAGAGTCCTGTAGATCCACATCCTCACCAGCACTTAGTATTGTCAGTATTTAAGATTTTGGTCATTTTAATGTGCATAGTGGTATCTCAGTCTTGTATTTGCATTCCCCTGATGACATATGTGGAGCATCTTTTCATAAGTGTATTTGCCATCTGTATATCTTTTTTGCTGAAATGTCTGTTAAAGTCTTTGGCCTATTTTTTGATCAGGTTATTTGTTTTCTAATTGTTGAGTTTTAATAGTTCTTTGTATATTTTTTGTAACAGTCCTTTATCAGGACTTTTGCAAATATTTTCTCCCAGTCTATGGCCTGTCTTTTCATTCCCTTATATTAACTATCACAGAGCAGTTTTGTTTTTCTTTTTAATTTTAATGGGGTCCTTTAACCAATATTTTCTTTAATGGATTGTGTCATAAGGGTTGTATCTAAAAAGACATCATCATACCCAATGTCATATAGGTTTCCTCCTATGATATTCTGGGAGGTTTATAGTTTTACATTTTACATGTAGGTCTGTGATCTAATAAGATTTCCTTTTTGTGAAGACAGTAGGTTTGTATCTAGATTCATTTTTTTGCATAGATATCCAACTAGTCTAATACCATTTGTTGAAAAGATTATATTTCCTCCTTTGTATTTATTGCATTGATTTTGCTACTCTGTCAAAGATGAGTTGATTATATTTATGGTTGTCATTTTGGGGCTCTCTATTCTATTCAGTTGACCTATGTGTCTATTCTTTCACCAATACCACACTATCTTGATTATAGTAACTTTACAATAATTCTTGAAGTGGGCTAGCATCAGTTTTCCAACTTCATTCTTTCTCTTTGATATTGTTTTGGCTCTTCTGGGTCTTTTGCCTCTCCATGTAAACTTTAGAATCAATTTGTCCATATCCATAACATAACTTGCTGAGATTTTGTTTGGGTTTGTATTGAATTTATAGATCAAGCTGGGAAAACTGACATCTTGACAATTTTGACTCCTCTATCCATAAATATGAAATATCTCTAGATTAATTATTATTTTATTTTGTCCATCAGAGTTTTTCTCATATAGATCTGGCATATTTTGTTAGATTTATATATAATTATTTTATTTTTGGTGGTGCTAATGTAAATGCTATTGTGTGTTTAAATTCAAATTCTACTTGTTCATTGTTGGTATATAGGAAAGCAATTGACTTTTGTGTATTTACCTTGTATCTGAAACCTTGCTATAATTGCTTATTAATTCCAAGGAATATTTTTTTGATTCTTTTTGATTTCCTCAAGACAATCATGTCACCTTCAAACATTAAAAAAAAGTCTTCCTTCATAATCAGTATACATTTTATTTTTTTCTTGCCTTATTTATTAGTAAAGACATCCTGTATGATGTTGAAAAGGGGTGATGAGGGAGAATGTACTTTTCTTGTACCCTGCTCAGATTGGGAAAGCTTTGAATCTTTTACCATTAAGTATTATGTTAGCTGTAGGTATTTTTGTTGATAGTCTTTATCAAGTTGAGCAAGTCCCCCTTTGTTTAGGGTTTACTGAGAGTTTTTTATCATAAACAGTTGTTAGATTTTGTCAAATGCTTTTTCTGCATTTATTGATATGATTCTGTGATTTTTTTCTTTTTCAGTCTGTTGATCTGATAAATTATATTTATTGATTTTGAATGTCGAATCAGCCTTGCATACCTGGGATAAATCCTAGTTAGTCATGATGTATAATTCTTTTTATATATATTTTTTGGATTTGATTTACTAATATTTTGTTGAGAGAGTTTTTATACCAAGTCATGAGAGATATTGGTGTGTAGTTTTCTTTTCTTATCTTTGACTGGTTTTGATATTAGGGTAATACTGGCCTCATAGACTGAATTTTGAAGTACGTCCTCTGCATCTATCCTCTGAGAGACTGTAAAGAATTGGTATAACTGGATCCCTCTGGAGTTTTTAACCCTGCAGAATTGTCCACATGGAGCCTCCAGCAATTTTTCAATTACAGTTCAGACTTTACCTACATAGTACCGGTTCCTGTGATGGTCTCACCTTCTGAGTCTGTTCCAGTAGGCCACAACTCCCTGTATTTGCCGGTCTGCTTCTCCAGTTTTGGAGGTAGCAGCTTCCCTTGTATCCTTTCCTCTCATGAAACAAAGAAAAGTTGATTTTTCAGTCTGTTCAGCTTTTTACTTGTTTTCTGGATGGAGGGGTATTTTTAAGCCCTTTACATACAGAATAAGAAACCAAAAGTCCAATACAATTTAATTTTAAACATCAAAAATATTGAAATGAGGGGGAAAATATTTACCGAGATTGAGGCCAAAGAAGGAGTGAAATAATAACCAGAGTGAAGGAACAAAATGAATAATAAGGAATTTCTCTTACATAACAGATTATCAGAGCAGCATAAATATTTGCTGAAAGCATAGGCAAAAATTATTAACCGGAGTATGGCAAAATCAATAATTTTAAGCCAAATTGATGTATTTACAAATACTGCCAACTTTGCCAAACTTTTGCTATTGTCCAAGGAAACATTTCATTCAGTTCATTTTCCTACATCATTCGAGGTCACATATTTTTGAGATTCCAAATATAATATTATCTGGAATCAATAATTACAGAAATACTGGTTCAGTGAGAGTCCTTTCAATAAATTCAAGCTGTTGCACCAGCAGCAAACTCTACAAACTGCTGTAATCACAATACACTTTGCTATCATAAATATGCAAAAATATTTGAGATGTCAGAGCTACCACTGGATTTTGAACAATTTTCTATCTTATGAAGGCATGACCTACAATTAACTATTTTTAAAATCCAGAAAGTCTTTAGTTTTTATTAATTTAACTCATTCTTTTAATTGGACATGAGATGGACATTAGCGATTTCTGGAAAGATACTTCAGTTTCTTAGATCATAAGCATGATTGGGACCGGCTTTGTAGATCAGTATATATTGCACTTCCTGCACAAATATAATTGTTTTTACAAGACCAGCACGCATTTTAGAAGTGTTTTAAATAAATTATAGAAGGGGTTTATAAATATTTTCCAAGCCAAATGACAATGGGTAATAAATAAGAATTAGTTTTACATGTTTATCATATTGCATATATTACCAAATAAGCTAATACTTTCAGAAGAGTCTATTCTAGAGATCTCTTGCATAAAAGTCACTGAAATAACTTAGATTAGGGAATTAGGTTCACAGTCCAAAGTAATCAAAGAAAGTTTTAAAATATGTTCTGGATTTTATAAACATGTTCCCTAATATGCTGGAATAATTGAGGTTTTATAACATCAAATCCAAGAAATGAAATCATATTCTTAGCACTGACTTTGTCTTCATTTAACATGATCACTATCAAGACAAATATCTTCATATTACTGACTGTAATAAAAATACTCCATTATTTCCATTGAGTTATCTGTCCTCAATTGCAAATTCTGAAAATTAATTAGATTTACTATTCACAATATTTGGTATTATTAATTTTTAAAAATCAAACTTTATCATTTTTCTTTTTTACCTTTATTATGATATATGATGCTGGTTTGTCTTTAAAACTGATAATATAGGGCTTCCCTGGTGGCGCAGTGGTTGAGAGTCCGCCTGCCGATGCAGGGGACATGGGTTTGGCCCCGGTCCAGGAAGATCCCACATGCCGTGGAGTGGCTAGGCCCATGAGCCATGGCCGCTGAGCCTGCACGTCCGGAGCCTGTGCTCTGTAATGGGAGAGGCCACAACAGTGAGAGGCCCGCGTACCAGAAAAAAAAAACTGATAATATAAAATTTTTCATATCATTACATTTAAATAAAATATGTATTAAGTAGGAAAATAGTTTCCTAGATAAGTTAAGGTGAAGATATGGCCAAAGGACAAAAAATGTTATGTAGGAAGCTACATTTCCAGTGTAAGATAGTTTAAAATTTGGGAAATATGATTCAGAATGTTCAGGAGATAGCTGCATTTAAAAAAATCAGTTTGTCTATTCTCAGTTTTCTCAGTTTCTCAGTTCTTCTGTATATTAAACTTTTGTCATAACTCTTCTTCATCTCTAAAGCTCAATATTCCCCTTTTTTAGCTTATTGCCATGTGATTCATAGTGATTTAAATTAATTATTAATTATGTATTTTACATTGCTTTTCTTCTCCATTTCTTAAAGCACTCTAAGATTTTTCATTAAGTGACAATTAGCACAATGGGCTGTTTTAAGCTTTTCATTTATATGAAGAAGGCTTTGGAATATTACCCTTATCATCATGTATTTTGGTAAGATCCCAAATTTGAAAATGGAATTGCTACCTGCCAGTTTAAATGTAAAGAATCCATTGATTGCACACTTATGTTCTGTCAGAATGCTTTTACAGAATAACTACCTTTTATAAAAATCGAACATCTTCTTGATACTGTTTTTCTTCCATTTCTAAGACATACAATTGAAAGGCCCTTTTTGGAAATGCAGAATATTATTAAAATGGAGTAGGGGGGGCTTCCCTGGTGGCGCAGTGGTTGAGAGTCCGCCTGCCGATGCAGGGGACACGGGTTCATGCCCCGGTCCGGGAAGATCCCACATGCCGCGGAGCGGCTGGGCCCGTGAGCCATGGCCGCTGAGCCTGCGCATCCGGAAGCCTGTGCTCTGCAACGGGGGAGGCCACAACAGTGAGAGGCCCGCGTACCGCAAAAAAAACAAAATGTTTTTTTAAAGAAAAAATTTCCAAAATTGCGAGGAAGGCATGTCAAAAGCCAAGATAGGCTGAAAGGTAGGCATCTTGTGCCAAACAGTTATCCAAGTTGTGAATGCAAAGGAAAAGCTCTTGAAGAAAATTTAAAATGCAACTCCAGTGAACACATGGATGATAGGAAAGCAAAACAGCCTTATAGCTGATATGGAAAAAGTTTTAGTGGTCTGGATGATGATCAAACCAGCCACAACATTCCCTTAAACCAAAGCCTACTTCAGAGCAAGACCCTAATTTTCTTCAATTCTGTGAAAGCTGAGAGAGGTGAAGAAGCTGCAAAGAAAGGTGTGAAGCTAGCAGAGGTTGGTTCATGAGGTTTAAGGAAAGAATCCATCTCCATACCGTAAAGTGCAAGGTGAAGCAGCAAGTGCTGATGTTTTGATAGAAGCTGCAGCACATTATCCGGAAGATCTAGTGAAGATAATTAATGAAGGTGGCTGCACTAAATAACAGATTTTCAGTGAGGACAAAACAGCCTTATATTGGAAGAAGATGCCATCTAGGACTTTCATAGCTAGAGGGAGGAAGCCAATGACTGGCTTTAAAGTTTCAAAGGACAGGCTGACTCTCTCCTTATGGGGTAATGCAGCCGATGACTTTAAATTGAAGCCAATGCTTATTTACCATCCCTCAAATCCTAGGGCCCTTAAGAATTATGCTTGGTCTGCTCTGCCTATGCTCTGTAAATGCTTTCTTGAGATATTTATTTTGTTGTGGTGGTCTGGAACCAAACCCACAATATCTTCAAGGTATGCCTGTGTGTGGTAAGATGAAAATCATATGCACACAGGTAACAGCAGTTTCTATGATATCTTGGGGGTAGAAACAACCATTCAGTAGAAATCATCTTGACTCTTCACATATCATTTACTCTTACATCCTGGCGCTCACCAATTCCCACTGGATTAATCTCCTAGATATATGTTTTATCTATCCTTTCCTTTCCACCTCTGCTACCAGCCTTTGTTCAGATTGTCATCAAACAGCATCAAGATTATTCTAGCACTTTCTCAACTGATAATCCATGTTCCCTTCTTGGTTTCTTCTAACACTCTCCAGATAATTATCAGTGATCTTTCTAATACTAATACACAGATATAATCCAATAGAATAAAAGTCATGCTCCCTAATGTCAAATTGATACCATCCATGCTCTGGCCGCTCACACTCTCCATCACCATAACTCTACATGCCTTTTCTGCCTTAAATCTCACTTTCAAGTCAACCATTGTATTTTTTTCACAACTTTTTTTTTTTTTTTTTCAGTACGCGGGCCTGTCACTGTTATGGCCTCTCCTGTTGCGGAGCACAGGCTCCGGACGCGCAGGCTCAGCGTCCGTGGCTCACGGGCCCAGCCGCTCCGCGGCATGTGGGATCTTCCCGGACCGGGGCACGAACCCGTGTCCCCTGCACCGGCAGGCAGGCGGACTCTCAACCACTGTGCCACCAGGGAAGCCCCCACAACGTATTTTTTATCCTTGATATGTCTTTGTTCGTGAGGGTCCTTTACATACACTATCTGCCCTCCTTCCTTTACTCACCATTTACCTTTTAAACTTGAACTAATGTTTAAAGAATTAGCTATTTGTTACTCATAAAATTCAATCTTTCCTGAAATCTCCACCTAAAGGATTGTTCTTTGATAACATTTTGTGTCAATCATACTGAAATTAACAAATGATATTGTTTAGTTTTTAGTTCGTGTGTTGCTTTTTTTGATGGCTAATTTTGTGTCACCTGAGTCAAAGGATATCCAGATAGCTGATTAAACATTACTTCCAGGTGTGTTTGTGAGGATGTTTCAGGGAGAGATTAGCATTTGAATTGGTGGACTAGGTAAAGCAGATGGCTCTCCCCTAAGTTGATGGGCATTATCCAATCTTTTGAGGTCTTGAAAACAAGCAAACAAAAGAAGGCAGAGGAAGGTTGACTTTGCCCTCTTCCTGACTGTTGACTAGAACACTTACCTTCTGCTGCCCTCAGTGTTCATGGTTCTCATGCCTTTAGACTCGGATTGGAATCAGCACCAGTGGCTCTAGCTCTCAGGCCTTTGAACTGTCCTACTGGCTTTCCTAGGTCTCCACCTTGCACCCAGCAGGTCATGGAAATTCTCAGCTTCCATAATCACGAGTCAATCATTTATAATAAATCTCTTTATATATGTATATATTCTATTGGTTCTCTCTCTGCTTAACACTAATGTAGTCTGTCTTTCTTACTTTCTGAGTACACGGGCTAGTTATTTGTAGATCTTTCGTCACTGGTATAGCACCAAACATATTAGACTGCAACAATTATTGAATAACAAATGGATGAGTAATATTTACCCCATTGTGGGTGGTGTATAATAAAGTCCTAAAGACATTATTTCAGACAGAATGCCAAATATTAGGGATTGAGGAAGAAGGAAAAGAAAACAAAACCAAAATAAACTTACCATGTCCCTAATACATTTCTGACATTTTTAATGTTAATATAACTTCATTTTGATACTTACTTATTCTTTATAACATTTTCCAAATTCTCTGTCCTTTTAAGTGTTTTACAAACATCTGATTTTGAGCAAATATCCAGTCTTAAATATTTTTTAAAAAGATAATTAAAACTTTTGAATATCTATTATTTCAGACAAATATGAAACCAAAGTATGCACTTTATGCCTTTTGTATATAAAATAATATGACCTAACTTATTTGTATTCCAGTCAGTAAATTCAATTCTAGATTATAAACTAAGAGAATATGAATAGGTTTTCAGTTACTTTAATTTAATTTTATTTTATTTTATTATTATTTTATTTTTGCGGTACGCGGGCCTCTCACCGCTGTGGCCTGTCCCGTTGCGGAGCACAGGCTCCGGACGCGCAGGCTCAGCGGCCATGGCCCTCAGGCCCAGCCGCTCCGCGGCATGTGGGATCCTCCCGGACCGGGGCATGAACCCGCATCCCCTGCATTGGCAGGTGGACCCTCAACAACTGCGCCACCAGGGAAGCCCTCAATTGCTTTAATTTTAGATCTGAGTTATAATGAAATAAATAAAAATTGTATTTTTCTTTGCCTACTTTGTGGTTTTCTATCATGAAATAATTACTTGTACCCAGACATTCAGTTAAAGTTAATTACTTCTTTGATTATAGCAACCATTTGATGCAGTTTCTATTTCACTAAGACAATTTCAATAGAAGTAAAATAACGGTCTTGCCAAGCATGAATCTACCATATCATATAGATAATTTCTATAAAGTCATTATTCAAAAGGAAATAAAAATTGCTCAGTTTATTCATGATATGTGTTTTCATTACAGTGTAAGCTAATCTTATCTCAAGTATTTGGAGGTTCATACTCCTGGGAGTACACATAGGAAGCGGTATTCTGATAGTTTCAGATGGCATGGAGCTGTTACTGCTTTGACAAGATAAACAATAAGAATACTGAAAATCAATGTTGTAGTTTAATTTTCATAACTTTCAATATGAAATCAGTTTTATTTTATCAAAATCACAATGTGTCTAAATGGTTATTGCCGAAGTTTAGGTAACTTCTTAAATTAAAAATGTTTGTTATCAAGGCAAGAGTTATTTTCCAGCCATATTCTAATCTGTAAATACGTAAAGTTTATAATATCTTATTTTTCTAAGTAAATTAAGATGATTTAGCTTAATATAAGTTATGTTTCACCTAAATTCAAAATTGTTATTTAGATACATCAGAATTTCTCTTAAATGAAAGATAGTTTTAGAATCAATAGTTTGTGTATTTCTAGCTAAGAAATATATTTTAAGCTAAGGTTCAAGGTCATACAGAAAGGACGGGAAGTTCAATTGTATCATTTTGTTCCTGCATGCTTTAGTTTCCTCAAATGGGAATATTCACATAAAATATTTTATGAAGATAATATCTTCATTTGGGGGGGAAAACAAAGAGGGAAATTATTGGGAGAAATAATAAGTAGGTGTTTCATTTTATAAAAAACTAAAAAGTTGTTTTTAAAGTGGCTGCACTGTTACATTCCTATCATCAACACATGAACATCTCAGTTGCTTCCTATCTTTAACAACACATCATATTGTCCCATTTTTTAAAAATTGAGATATTTTAGTGGGTTTGTAATGGTATTTCCTTGTAACTTTAATTTTCATTTATCTAATAATAATGCAAATGATGTGGGTCGTTATTCATGTGCATAATGTCCTTTCAACCATCTCCTTCAGAAAATGTGCACATATATCATTTGTCTCTTATTATTGTTTCTCTGCTGATTATTGAATTATAAAGTTATTTATAACTCTGGAAACAAGAATTTAAGCAGATATTATATTTTAAATATGTTCCAGTCTACAGATTTTTAAAAAAATTTTCTTAAGAAGGTAATTCTAGGATCTGTTATATCTAAAACAAGACAGATCCTAGATGGAGAGATGAATTATAAGCACAGGCTTACTTGGGAAAGATGCAGGCAATAATGAAAAAGAATTCAGCAAACTTGTGGAGGCCAAAGCCCTGAAGCTTACAAATATAGGGGAAGTTCTCCCCCTCACTTTCTTTTTTTTGGTAAGGTTTTTTTAAATTTTATTGGCATATAGTTGATTTACAATATTCTGTCAGTTTCAGGTATACATCAAAGTAATTCAGTTATACATATACATATATTCATATTTTTTTAGATTCTTTTCTCTTATAGGTTATCACAGAATATTGAGTGGAGTTCCCTGTGCTATACAGTATATTCTTGTTGGTTAACTATCTTATATATAGTAATGTGTGTATGTTCTTCCCAAGCTCCTGATTTACCCCCTCCCCCCACGTTTCTCCATTGGTAACCATAAATTTGTTTTGGATATCTGTAAGACTGTTTCTGTTTTGAAAATAAGTTCATTTGTATCATCTTTTTAGATTCACATATAAATGATATCATATGATATTGTCTTTCTCTGTCTGAACTACCTCACTTGATATGATAATCTCTAGGTCCATCCATGTTGCTGTAAATGGCATTATATCATTCTCTTTTATGGCTGAGTAATATTACACTGTATATATATGTACCACATCTTCTTTATCTACTCATCTGTGGATGGACATTTAGGTTGCCTCCATGTCTTAACTACTGTAAATAGTGCTGCAGTGAACATTGGGGTGCATGTATTTTTTTCGAATCATGGTTTTCTTTGGGTATATGCCCAGGAGTGGGATTGCTGGATCATATGGTGGCTCTATTTTTAAGTTTTTAAGGAACCTCCATACAGTTCTCCATAGTGGCTGTACCAATTTATATTCCCACAAAGAGTGTAGAAGGGTACCATTTTCTTCACACCCTCTCCAGCATTTATGGTTTGTAGACATTTTGATGATGGCCATTCTGACCAATGTGACATGATATCTCATTGTAGTTTGGATTTGCATTTCTCTGATAATTAATAATGTTGAGCAGCTTTTCATGTGCATTTTGGCCATTTGTATGTTTTCTTTGGAGAAATATCTATTTAGATCTTCTGCCCATTTTTTGATTGGGTTGTTTATTTTTTAGATATTGAGCTCCATGAGCCGTTGGTATATTTTGGAGATTAATCCCTTGTCAGTTGCTTTGTTTGCAACTATTTTCTCCCATTCTGTGGGTTGTCTTTTCATTTTTTTATGGTTTCCTTTTCTGTGCAAAAGCTTTTAAGTTTAATTAGGTCCCATTTGGGTTTTTTGTTTTGTTTTTATTTTCATTACTCTAAGAGGTGGATCCAAAAAGATATTGCTGCAATTTATGTCAGAGAGTGTTCTGCCTATGTTTTCCTCTAAGTTTTATAGTATCAGTCTTATATTTAGGTCTTTAATCCATTTTGAGTTTATTTTTGTGTGTGGTGTTAAGGAGTGTCCTAATTTCATTCTTTTACATGTGGCTGTCCAAGTTTTCCAGCACCACATATTGAAGAGACACTCTTTTTTCCATTGAATATTCTTACCTCCTTTGTCATAGATTAATTGACTATAGGTGTGTGGGTTTATTTCTAGGCTTTCTATCCTGTTCCATTGATCCATATTTCTGTTTTTGTGCCAGTACCATACAGTTTTGATGACTGTAGCTTTGTAGTATAGTCTGAAGTCAGGGAGCCTGATTACTCCAGCTCTGTTTTTATTTCTCAGGATTGCTTTTGGTATTAGGGATCTTTTGTATTTCCATACAGATTTAATTTTTTTTAGTTCTAGTTCTCTGAGAAATGCCATTGGTAATTTGATAGGGATTGCATTGAATCTGTAGACTGCCTTGGGTAGTATAGTCAATTTAACAGTATTGATTCTTCCAATCCAAGAACATGATATATCTTTCCATCTGTTTCTGTCATCTTTGATTTCTTTCATCAGCATCTTATAGTTCTTGAAGTAGAGGTCTTTTGCCTCTTTAGGTAGATTTATTCCTAGGTATTTTATTCTTTCTGATGTGGTGTTAAATGGGATTGTTTTCTTAATTTCTCTTTCTGATATTTTGTAGTTAGTGTATAGAAATGCAACAGATTTCTGTGTATTAATTTTGTATCCTGAAACTTTACCATCTGTTCTTTCACTTTTTATTTCTTATCTTTCTACTTATGGTTTAATTTTTAAATTCCATTTTTTTGGCTTATTAGCTTTAAATATTTTTCTGCTATAATATTTCTAGTGATATCTTCTTACTAGTTTATTAGGATTAAATTTTCTTTTATATTTAGTGATGTCCTCTTATCTTGATATTGGCATTACATTTATTCTCTTTTATATTCTTGATCAGCCAGCAGAGATATTTATCAACTTTATTACATTTTTAACAGAATCAGTATTTTCTTTTTATTGATTTTCTGGGGTTTTTTTGGGGGGGGATTTTCATTTAACTTATTTCTACTCTTTAGCATTGCCATTATTTTCTTTAGGTTTAATTTACATATATTTTTCTAGGTTCTTAAGATAGAATTTTAAACATTGCTTTGCAATATCTTATATTCTAATATAAGCAGTTGTTGCTAGAAGTTTTCCTTGTGTAGTATTTTGTTGCATCCCATAATCCATAATAGTTTGATAATTTTTGTTCAGTTCAACAAAATGTTCTTTTCTCTAGTGAATTCTTCCTTGGTGTGCATATTCCTCAGATTTACATTTATTTTTTAATAAAATTCTAAATATTTATAGATTTTCTAAATGTCAGTCTGAAAAAACATTCTAATTTTTTTCCAGCTGGGCAGATAATATAGTTTGTAAGATGTCAGTCCTTTTGAATTTATTGAGATTAATTTTATCAAAAATCATATAGTATAATTTGGTGAATGTCCTATTTGCATCTTGCAGTTTTGTGTGGCATGTTTTGTCAACTTGTCCAAGTCATATATTTTTACTGATTTTTTTTTTGTCAAGTTGCCCTATTACTTATTCTATTTAAATCCTCAACTATAATGATAGATTTTTTTATTACTTTAATTCTTATGAATTCTCCTTGAAGTATTTAGAAACTGCGTTAGGTGTAATATACACATATTTATAAACTATGGATCATTTAGATCTGAATGAGCATTTTTAAGAAACATCTCTTTCATCCCTGATAATATTCATTGTTTTCATTCTACTTTGTCTGAAATTATTAGAGTCAACTCAGAATAAGATTTCTTTTTCCAAATTTATTTTCAACCTTTGCCTTTAAAATGGCTTTCTTGTAGAATTACATAGTCGGAAGTTGCTTTTTTAATGCACTCTCAGTTTTTTTTTAAATTTATTTATACCACTTACATTTAATGTGAATAGGGTATGATTAGGTTTAAGTCTACCACTTTATGATGTTTTATGTTTGTTCCATTTGTTCTTTATTTCTTTTTATTCTTCCCTTATCTTCTGTTGGATTAATTATTTGTAATAATATCCTTTTTATCTTCACAGTGGGCTTAGTAGCTATATCTCTCTGTTTTGGTCTTTACTGTTTAGCCCAGGATTTACAATACATATTTTAACTGTCTACTATCTACTTTCAAATAATGGCCAAATCACATGCAATGTAGAAAACCTGGAGTATATTTCTCTTCCTGTCTCTTGTGCTGTTTTTGTCATACATTTAACTTAGATATATTACAAACTTCACCTTGTAATTATGTTTGAATTAAACCATTATAAAGAAATTTGTCAAGAAAACAAAAAGTCTTTTATTTGTACTCAAATATTTGCCATTACCAATAATCTCAACCCTTATGTGTAGTTAAAATTTCCACTTGCACTCATGTTCTTCTGTATCATTTGATTCCTGCCTGAAGAACTATTACTACCATTATTTTGTGACGAGCTTTGCTGAGAATTAAAAATCTTAGCTTTTTTTTTCTAAAAATGTTTCCATTTCATCTTCATTTTTGAATGACATTTGACAAGTTATTGAATGCTAGCCAGTTAGGATTCTTCCCCCCAGTACTTCAAAGATATCTTTCAATTGGCCTTTGGCTTGCACAGCTTTTGACTAGAAATCTATCATTTTTATATTTATTTATCCGTAAGTAATGTGCCATTTTCCTCTGGCTACTATTAACATTCTTCCTTTATTACTGATTATCTGTCTTATTTTAATGGAAAAATTATTTTTATAATTCTGTAGCACTTATTAAATATTGTATTGGCTAATATTGAACTTTTTCATGCCATATATATATATATATATATATATATATATATATATTTGTTTCAACTTGTGAACATTTACAAAAAAAAAAAACCTAAAACTTTTAATTGTTTTGCACTGCAATATGAGAAAAAATATGGGGATATTTGACATTAAAATGATGAGTCCTTTCTCTATAAGCATAGCAAACATTTTTTTCTACATTATTTCTTTATTTTCTTATGGAAATGTCTTATAAGTTTTTATGTTACTCCTGCACCTCTTTCATTAGGTTTACTTCTAAGGACTAGATTTTTGATAGCATTAAAAAATCTATATTAAAAATCATTTCTGGGCTTCCCTGGTGGCACAGTGGTTGAGAGTCCACCTGCCGCTGCAGTGGACACGGGTTCGTGCCCTGGTCAGGGAAGATCCCACATGCCGCGGAGCGGCTGGGCCCGTGAGCCGTGGCCGCTGAGCCTGCGCATCCGGAGCCTGTGCTCCACAACGGGAGAGGCCACAACAGTGAGAGGCCCGCGTAACGCAAAAAAAAAAAAAAAAAACCATTTCTATCTTCCGATATATATATACAATCAATTTTTCACTAGGCACTCAATGTAAGAATTATCTTGTTGGACAGATACCATTTTGAATGGGTTGTATTTCTATGTATTTCTATTTCTATGTACATGCTCCAAAATTTTAAATAACAACTTATTTGATAACCAAATTCTATGTATATATTATATATATTTTATATATATGCCTGATGTGTTATTTACTACTGTTTGTATATGTATAGACATACTTCAATTTTATTAATAAATACAAGCATTAATTGTTATGCTATTATTTAAAATGTCAAATCTTTGACACTCACCACATAAGAGAAATTTCAGAGTATTTTCTATTTAAGTCAAGCATGTGCATACACTGTTCAGAAATTCACTTTTAACTGGATATTCAACAGAAGTATACCTAAATATATAATAAAATTATGGGACTTGTATGGAAATATTCATGAGCTTTATGAATAGTAAACCCTAAACTGAAGTAATCCAAATGTCTGTCAACAGTAGAATGTTTCAATAAATCGAGGTTAATTCACATGAAAGGACAATATACAGCAACAAAAATAAACTATAATTCACCTGAAAAGTATTTGTCCATAGTAGCCAATACATAAGCATACCTACTATATTGGTTTCAACATATTATATCCTAAGTAGGCACATCTAAGATGTCACCCCATTGACCTTTGATTGGCAAACCTTTGACAAGGAATCTGTCACTTTTATCCTTATTTATCTGTGAGTACTCTGTCATTTTCCACTTTTTTTTTTTTTTAAAGTTAACTTGGTGATTTTCTTTCTGGAAAGAAAGATGAGGGTACTTATAAAGATGGGAATCTGTCACTTTTATCCTTATTTAGCTGTGAGTACTATGTCATTTTCCACTTTTTTTTTTTTAAAGTTAACTTGCTGATTTTCTTTCTGGAAATAAAGGTGAGGGTACTTATAAAGATGGGCATGGGGAGCTGCTTGGTTGTGATAATATCTACTTTGTGACATAAGTAAATGAGTGTAAAGGTGTCCATTTTGCAGCAATGTGTCAAGTTCTTCATGGTTTTAGTGCAATGTTCTGTATACATGTTATATGCAATTTAACACATTTCAAAATAATGAAAAGGTGTTTTACACAAGTACAGAGGTATTTTACACATATACAGCTATGTATACATACTCTTCTTTGTTTCTTGCATGAAAATGTACTCTGTATCATGTATAGTATCTTTTTTACATACAATGATATCTTTAAAAATTCTTCTATATTAGTTTATAACTGTGTACCAAGGTTATCCCATTAAAAACAACTTTTATATTTCTTTAAGGGTAATCAAGTGTCTTGAATTTGAATGCATAATTTGTTAGATAAGATATGTACTTGTTCTGCATGAAAATGCATCACACATTGTGTTCACAGGTTGTATCTAATTAGACAGTCATTCCTTTACGAAGGTACCATAATTTATTTTGCCAGTTCCCTTATGATGAGTCTTAGAATTTTTCAGATTTTTCCAACCTAAATAGTCTTGTATATATTGATCTGAAAGCTAAATGACCAGAAATGTAATTTCTCATAAAAATGAGCATTACAGTAGACCCCTGCTTTGGCTGCAGGGGATAAATTCCACGACCTCCAATGGATATCTACCTGAAACCGTGGAAGTACCAAACTCAGTACATATTGTTTGTTCCTATGCATACATACCTATAATAAGATTTAATTTATAAATTAGGCACAGTAAGAGATCAACAACTAATAGTAAAATAGAATAATTATAAAAATATACTGTAATAAAAGTTATGTGAAGGCGGTCTCTCTCTCTCTGTCTAATATAATATATACAAATTTAATAACTAAGCAATTATGACATACTGTGGCCTTTGCAGTTTGAAGTGTGACAGCAAAACTAACACAAATTTCTTTTTCCTTCTTCACAATTTCACAGTTAGAAGTTCATTCTTACTGTATATCTTAGCAACCTCAGCATAGCACTTTTTTCTTTCCTTATTAAGTTGAGAACATTCAACTTTTCATTTAAAGGAAGCAACTTTATGGCTTCTCTTTGGCATATCCATATTGCCACATCATTACTCTTGCCCATTGGGGCCATTATTAAGTAAAATAAGGGTTACTTGTAAACAAGAACTGCAATACTGTGACAGTCGATCTGATGACCCAGACAGCTACTTAGTTACTAACCAGGGGGATACACTGGATAAAGGGATGATTCACATCCCAGGCGAGACTGAGCATGAGGGTGCAAGATTACATTATGCTACACAACAGCGGCATACATATGAAACTCATAGATTGTTTATTTCTGAGATTTCTCATTTAATATATTTGGACCATGATTGAGCACAAGTGACTGAAACCCCGGTAAGCAAAACAGTGGATAAGGGAGGACTACAGTACAAATTTTGATAGATAATGCAAAATTCATCTCCTTATTTAATTAAACAAGCATTCATTCACATCAATAATACAATTGGGTGACTGTTTTCAAATAGTTTCTCTAAACTAGATAATTAGCAAAGTATATTTTTAAATATGATAGGTAAAAATTGGTATTGTAGAACTTACAGTCATTTTATTAAGGTAGAAATTAGACATACATTAACACATATAAGTAATGTATTTTGTGAGTAAACAGCCTGAACTTTTTTCATATTTGATTGCTGATCTACATGGTTATTTATCTTTTTCTTATTCATTTTGTATGCATTGTTGGAAACATAAGATCAAAAGTCATTATGGGAGACATTGTGTTATTATGTTTTTAATATTAACATTTTTTTAGTGACATAAGCATAGTACTGATGCCAGATGTTGTATCAGGACTTTAATACTATAATTATTTTACAATGACTCTCTATTCACTGTTCAATGTGTGAAGAAACTATGCTGCATATTCATGCAGAACATAGTACCAAACTGACCAACACAAAAGAATTCTTAATTCAAGACACATGATTACTTGAGGTGTTTTGTTATTGCATATCTTTGGATAATTAACCTAACTGAAATGCCTAATATTTACTATACCTAAATGTACAATTATTCTTAATATTCCTAATATATAATAGCATTGCTATTGTAAATACTAGTACCAATAATAATAAAAATAATAACAAATACAACATCAGTTATCTTACAAGGATTTTGAGTCAGGTCTAATGAATGTTATTCAGAAATGGAGATAATGGAAGATGCTGCTGTTTAATTTCACAGCACACAGCACATAAGTGTTGATAGAGTTATATGCTAAGGATAAAGACTAATAATAAGAATAAATATTTATGGGCAAATATTAAGACATAATTTTAATATAGTTTAAATAGAAGGTCAAATAATATCCTTTATGCTTTCACATACCAAAACATTTTTGACCCTACTTGTTATTAGTGTTATACTTTATAATATTAAATACTAACTAGAATGCAATGAAGTTTTATCAGGAAAAAATCATATTGTTTATTATCACACAATTAAATACTTTGTTGTAATCTTTATGCACAAATAAAGCTGTAAAAATCATAAAACAGCAGGGATCAGAGCAGCATGTACTTTAGTCTTCATGTAGCAGTGCTGGTTGATAAAAATTTTTGTTAGTAATATCTAGACTCTTGTGTAAACCAGGGTATTTACTACACTGTATTTCAGAATCAAATATAACGACAGCTAAATATGTAAAATGGAACTTAATTATAATAGTAAAATGTTACGAGATAGAACTGTGTTGAAAACCTAATATATGTCACTAGTGTGCTTCTTATTCCACAGATGCAATTGTACGTTGGCTAACAAAGAAGGTATTTCATGTGGCAGCATCTAAGTAAAACTTCCATTAGCAAACAACACATTTTTTGTTTCAGTGTTTGTTTGTTTTCGTAGGGTACTATACTTGTTTAGAATCACTACCAAATAACCCATAAAAGGGAGTTCTAATCCTAATCTTTCAAGTTCCAACATTAATTACACTTTTTCCAGTAAACATCATCAAACATTAAGAGGCTAATGGTACTCTCCTCTGTGTTTGCAAAGTACTTGATCATGACTGTTACTCGATCACACCTCTGTCATGGCAACTACTGCACTGTGTAATAATTTATCTTTGTGACTGTTCTCTTTCCCATTAATACGGACCTCCTTGAGCAAATCTTTCCATTTTTACTTCACCTATTTTGATGCTCAGTTGCTAGGTACATCCATGTTAATGACTGTTAGGAATTCTTGGAGACTTGACCATTTATCATTATTGACCACTTTATACTTGATAACTTCCCTTGTTCTGAATATTCCTTTCTCTGTGATTAATATACATATTCTAGGTTTTTTTAATTAATGTTAGCATGGTATTCATTTCTTTATACATTTTTTTAAAGATTTATTTTTTATTTTATTATTATTTTTAAATTTACTTTTGGCTGCATTGGGTCTTAGTTGCAGCAAGCGGGATCTTTCATTGAGGCATGTGGGCTTCTCTCTAGTTGTGACATGCAGGTTTTCTCTTCTCTAGTTGTGGTGTGCAGGCTCCAGGGCACGTGGGCTCTGTGGTTTGCGGCAGGCGGGCTCCAGTTGAGGTGCATGAGCTCAGTAGTTGTGGCACACGGGCTTAGTTGCCCTGCAGCATTTGGGATCCTAGTTCCCTGACCAGGGATCAAACCCGTGTCCCCTGCATTGCAAGGTGGATTCTTTACCACTGGACCACCAGGGAAGTCCCTATACATTTATTTTTAAACTATCAGAATTTTTACATTTAAAGTGAGCTTCTTATAGATAACATATTGTTGGGTCTTTGTTTACCAAGTTTGGCAATTTCTGTCTTAATTGGCATATTTAGACCCCTCACATATAAAGTAATTACAAATTTGTTGGATTAATATCTACCATGTTTGTGACTTTTTTTTTTCATTAGACTTGTTATTTGTTTCTTTTCTTCTTTCCCTCTTTTTTGACCTTCTTTGGTTTTGACTGAGCATTTTATATGATTCTGTTTTATCTCCTCTGTTAGTATAAGAAGTGTGCTTCCTTTTTAGTTTTTTTTCAGTGGTTACCCTACAGTTTTCCATATACATCTACAACTAATCTAACTTCACCAAAATAATATTAGACCACTTCAGGGGTAGTGCAGGTCCATTACAACAAAGTATTCCTAGTTTCTCCCTTCCATCCCTTAGAGCACTGCTGTCATTCATTTCACTTATCCATAGACTCTAATCAACTAATACATTGTTACCATTATTATGTTAAACAGTTATCTTTCAGAGCCATAAGAATAGTAAGAGATTTTATTTTACCTCATTTTATTCCTTTTTCTGTGCTCTTCATTTTTAGCTAGATGCTAGTTTCTGGCCTGTAGTATTTTACTTCTGAAGAATTACATATCCACTAATCCCTTAATGGACAGTTGAACATTTCCCAGCTTTTGGTTATTTGATATTATGTATAATAAAAGTTTTTAAAGAAAACAAAATTAACATGCTAGAAAAATCTAAGCATGTCACTTTTCTCTCTAAAATATTTGTAATACTCTTTTGTTCTCAAAATAAACCCCACTTTGTTGAAGGTGCCTTACAACATTTGGCTCAGGTTCATTGTTCCAATCTTAAGCCTCTTCCCTTCTTCACCATCATGAGATATTTTTGCCATTTTTTTTTATAATGCACACTCACGACCCTCATGTATGACCCTTATATATATTGTCTTATCTGCCTGGAACTCACTCCCCCATTGACCTTTTCACTGATTATTCTTTCTCTTTCTTCAACTTTTATTTATATGTTTCTTACAAAGATAACCAGCCTTTACCATTCTAAACTAGGTCTCTTGTTCTAAATTTATATAACAACCGACTTCTCTTTTTAAGGATATATAACTATTATCATTACTTAATTTGTTCTCTAATTATGGTCCTTTGTTGCTGTGTATTCTGGTTCTATGGTTCTCTTCCATTATTGTATTTCTAGTGTTTATCTTAATATCTTAATATTCATTGGTTAAAGTGTACCTGTGAATATTCTTCGAGTAAATTCATTAATATGCAGTGAGAGAGTCATAGTTATTTTGACTTAGTGGTTTGTTTCATTGATAAGACAAAACTAATAACCCAGTTTTATTTCTATTCTCTTTATAGAGACACTGTCCTACAGTTCCCAAAATACATACAATATTTTAATTTTTATTTTCTTCAGTGAAGGTGGCTAGCTCTTTCCTTCCTATCATTTTAAGTTTATTCTCACAATTACTACAATACTTTTTGTTACTTTTGACAAATACTTTTAGATATAAATACATGTGACCATAAAGGTGACTAAATTTAGATAGTTTTGGATATTTCTGTGATTGTATTAAATGTCACATTACATTTATATCTATTTCTTGACCAAGTGAATACCTGCTGTTAACCTTGGAAATTTTACACACATGCAATTAAAAAGTATTTGAGTTTGCTAATGTTATTTGCACCAAAGTCTCAGCTTTTAGGGAGATTGCTGAATATTATTCTCAGAAGTAAATGTCTAATCAAGAAAGTGTTTTACAAATATACTATTGTTATAAGAAGAGGAGAAGGCACACAAAGAGAGATGTGTGACAGCAAGGCTTGACACCAGAGAGCATGCTATTGGGGGAGGGGAGAGGAAACAGTCCAGGTGAGACAAGGATATGCCTGGTTAACAGCTGATATGTTTACACCATCTGCTCTCTCAGGCTTCCACTGGCTCTGAAGCACAAGGAAGTAATGTAAAGTCGCACAAGGAAGTAATGCAATGTCACACAAGGTCACTTAGTTCTTTGGCAAAGTCATTTAAGGAAAAATTTTAAGGATGCAGTTATTTTCATTTAATAATACAGAAGTGTTTAATGTTAAGAAACTTTCAGATATAATGTTTTAATATTATTTAAGTGAAGTATTCCCCTAAAGAACTCCAGGCATTTAAAATAGTGTACTATCCACATACACAGGGGAATTTTAGTCACTCAGTTTGTGCAAATTCACTTACTTGCCATTTCATTATTTATGAGAATTGATGATCATTTCTTGGCCAAATTATTGCTATTATTACCACCGTGTATCATCTTTCTTGAAAGGTAATTAGTCACATCCTACAATGGATGCTTCAAAGTACATAAATCTTTCTTATTCATCTTTATATTTCCAATCTGTTATGAATTATATGCTTGTGTTCCCCCCAAGTTTATATTGAAACCCTAACCACCACTTCCCATCCCATAATCTTAAATTTTAATTTTTCTGCTAATAGCAACACTTTTGTTCTACTCCTGCATCACATGGGAAATTTTTTCCTACTGGTTAGAGTTGAAAACTCAGATCCAGTTAATGCTTGTTTCAATCAGTTTCCAAACTTCTAATTGTTGATAGGAGAAATTTGGAAAAATTTGTCTCCTAATATTTCTAATACGTATCTTCTCATATTCATTAAGAAGATAAAGAGTAAAGAGACAATCACTGCTTCTTCCAATCATTGTGTGTTTCATGATCATTTGCTAAATGTCCCAAACAAATGCATTTAATAATATCTAACATGTATATAATATTTACTATGTTCAAACACTTCACAACCCATAAATTTGGTACTATTATTTTCTCCATTTATACATGAGGGATTAAGTCATGGAAAGGGCAAAATTGGGAAATTTCACATGTTAATTGAAAGATTTTGGGCTTCGTAGTTCTGCTTTTAACTGTTACTTTCTGTTGACTATATCCAATGTACTTCATGACAACTCACAAGGAGAATAGAAGGCACAAAAAACTCCTGAAGACATTAGTTCCCTTACATCTTTCATAAGTGGAGGTTTACTTTCTTACAACCTACATGACAGGTGAGAGATTAGGTCAATGCCTTTTTAGTCTGATCCTTGTGCTACATGCACATTACTTGTTTACCTTCTTGTAAAACCCTTGCTAGTTGAGGTTGATATCACCTGGCCGCACTAGTCTCTTACCCTCTTGATTTCTGACATCTTCTTTACTTGCTATATGGCAGATATCACACCTGCTCTATCCTAGGTCATTTTAACAGCAAAATATTCAGTTTAACCAAAATTCTAGCTTCCTTTGTTCCTCAGAATCCCACCTATTCTCTTTTACCCAAACAGTTCAAAACAGTATTTTTGCACATTCTATCTCCACACTGATTTACCATTTATTCCAGAGTATACTGAGTACCATTAAAATAGGGCTTGCCACTCATGGAAGATTCCTTATAACTAATTTCAAAACCACATTTCAACGCTCAAGTTGTTTGATCCCAGTAGCATTTAAAACACACAACTGGAACTTCCACTTCTGGTGGGAGTTTTTCTATGGATACCTAGGAAATGTAGATAACTTTAAAATATATTTGAAAGCATAAGAAAAGACAGCGGCATTCTTTAGAAATGTTTTACTTCAGAGGTCTTGCCATTTCTTAATGGAAACAGGCATAAGTCCCAGGTAGAGAACCCTTTTAAGGTCATGTATTATGGATAAAAACTAAAATAAAATTTAAAAATTACAGCTGGAGTTTAGAACTGCAAAAGCAGCCATAAATTTGGGAATACAAGTTCATTATGAATAGATTCAAGCAGTTAAACTCACACCTATGGTGGTTTTCTCCTAGAAAATAAATTTATTTATGTGAACTAGGCAAGCAAGTCAAGAAGATGTAGAAAGAGTGGTGTTTTTCAAAGTCTCTTGTTGATGAAAAGATAAAAATTACATTTTAGGACATGCCAAGGTGTGAGGGTGCGCTAATGATCTGGAAGTAAGGCAAGAGAAATATTTAAGCTAAAGCAAAGCGAAACAAAAACACATGTAATGTAAAAGAAAATGAAATAAATAAATAAATAGAAGTGATCTCGGGTGGCCTTGGCCTGCAGTGTCTTGAAGGAGGATTTCGGTTCCTGGCCAGAGATTGAGGTCGGGCAGCGGCAGTGAGAGCACTGAATCCTAGCCACTAGACCACCAGGGACCAGTGGTCAGTGACAAGGCCCTGGCCCATCAGCTGTGTAGAAATGAATTTCCACATAGAGACAGAAAGCAGTGAAACAAGTTAAGTGTTATTAGGAGGAAAAAAGTATGGTATGTGCAGGTACACAGGTGGACTCAGAGAGAGAGTCTTGCCTTCGTGGTAGTTTGAATCACTTTTATGGGGCATTTCTTCCAGGCGTCCTTTGACCAGTCATCCTGGCTTTGCCGGTTCTGAGTCTGTAATTGGTTTATCTCAGGGTCCTCCCATGTGTGCAGGTGCATCTCTTAGCCAAGATGGATTCTAGAGAAGAGGTCTATGGGTAGTTGATATCACTTACTATGGGGTGGCGCCCCCTCCTTTTTCGACCTCCAAGGAGCCTTTCTATGCAAGTGTAGTCGGAAAGGTCTCCTTGACTTTGAGAATGAGGAATACATGGTTTTTAATCTCTTATCTGGGCAGGGCCCACCTCCTCTCTCGCTCCTGCTGTTATGGAGTTCCTGTCCGCAGGGAAGAAACTTCAGTTGTTCAGCCTGGGGCCCCTCTATCTCCTGCCTCAGAAGGAATTTAAGAAACATTTTGATCTGCATGAGTAGTACTAACACATATTCACAGATTAAAATTATTAAAACACACTCCATGATATGTACAAGAAACACATGATAATTATGTAGACTATGATAGATTATAAATTTAAAAAATGGATAAATGTGTACCATACAAACCCTAAATTAAGGAAGAAGGCATAGTTTTAGAAATATGAGAGAAAGGAGACAAATAGAGAAGTATTAGAATAAAGAAAAACATTAAAAAATGATTATATAATTATTCCACTAAATAATATAACAATTCTAAATTGGTATGTACCCAGTAAAACAGCTTCAAAGTATATAATACAAGTTGATAGAACTAAAAATTAAAACAGATAAACACTAAATCATATCAGGAAACTCACATACTTCTCTCAATAGCTGATAAAATAAGCAGAGAAAAATATCAGTAAATTCATAGACTATTTGACTAAAAATTAGTAACAACTTAACTATATAAATATGTAAACATATGGGTATAATGTGTAAAATACAAATTTTAAAGTGTACCTGTTTACCAAAGTGTTCATATTCAAAGCCATATTATAAGCTTTAGCAATTTTCAAAACTAAAAACTCGTTCAGTTGAATTAAGTCAAAACTAAATAACAATAATAATAAAATACTAGGAAATGCTGAGATCTTTGGAAATTAAGCTATACACTTTAAAATTACCACTGGGTCAAAGCAGAAATCACAATTGAAATTTGAAAACATTTGGAGCTTAGTACCAAAATATGACATACTAAAATATCTGGAATGTAGCTGAAGACTTACTTGGAGAGATTTTTAAAAATTAAATACATCTTATTATAAAAAGAAAAGCTGAAATCAATTATTTAAGTATACATCTCAAAAAGATAGATACAAAAAAGTCATCTATGTAAGGGATAGAAAGGCAATGAAAAGATAAAGATAGAAATTAATAAATTAGAAAATTAACATACAATAAAGAAACAAAATGAAAAAATATTACTTTGAAAGCTGAATAAAATGCATGGCCTTCCAGCATGATTGAGAAAAGCAAAATAAAGCAAGTACACATTAATAGTACTGGGAATAAAATAAGTGCCATAACTGTGAATCCCAGAGATATTATAAAAAGGTAATAATGGATATAATCATGGATATTTGAGCAATATTATATTTAGATAAAATTGATAAATCCCTAGAATAATTTAACTTCCCATGCATTATACCGAATAATGAAAAGAGAACAATTCCCCACTCATTTTATAGCAAGATCGTACCCTTTATAGGATATTACAAAAAAAAGTATATTGAAGCCTAATTGTCTTCATGAAAACTCTTAAAATACTATTGACTCAAATGCAACCTACAGACAAGTGTAATACATCAGGATCAAATTAAGTTTATTGCAAGAAAGCAAGTCTGGTTTAACATTTAAATACTAATAAATGAAACTCACACCATTAACAGAATAAGAAGATAAAAATGCACATGATCTTCTCAAAGATGTTGAAAAAATGTTTGTTAGAACTCAGTACCTATTGATGATGATGATAGCAAACTAGGAAAAAAGAGAAGTCTTAGATACAGTGGAATTTGAACTGGGTTGTTAGCTGACTGGTATTAATTAACTAAATTGTGATACCTGAAATCCATATATACCACAACCATGCTAAGTAAGGACTGTTTGTAGTATATTATGTGTGAAGTGTATGGTCTTTTTGCATGTAAGTTATGTTAAAATAGGATACATTATGTCAAAGAAAAAAATTAGTGAAAAATATAATTTATTTTGTTTTAATCAGGAGTATATGTCATAATAACTCTTCTATATATTTCATATCAACTCAGACATTTCTATTTTACCCTCTAATGTATGAGGACAATAAGGGAAATGGTTATAGAATGAGAATAAGGAATATCCTTGTGGTTTAAGAATATACTATTAAAAAAAGGCTTAGGGACTTCCCTGGTGGTCCAGTGGTTAAGACTCTGCCCTTCCACTGTAGCAGGCAAGGGTTCAGTCCCTGGTCAGGGGAACTAAGATCCCGCATGTCGAGGCAGCTCAGCCAAAAAAAAAAAGAAAAGAAAAGAAAAAAATTTTCTTACAATAAAAAAAAAATGTTTAAAGGTTAAAACAATTCAGCAAAACTGTGAAAAGGGGATGTTCAAGATGCACATAGGCATAGGCTTTGTGAGTGCCATCACGGAAGAAAAGCATTCATTTTGATGATCCAATATATTCAGCATATTCAGAAAAGAGAGTGTTTATCAATTCATAGTGTGTTTAAATCAAAAACTTATTGAGGTTGAAATCAGCAGACAACAGCAAGAAATGTGAAGGTTTTCTCATTAGACCATGAAATGAAACAAATTTGACATAAATATCTAAAGAATTCAAACCATAAGAAATGATTATTTGATAGATTGTTCTTAATTTTGTTCATGAGCATATTGTATTATTTCAGTTTACTGGGCATTTCTTTTTTTATCTCAGTATATATGAATATTCACTTTACATACTGTAGATGTAAATTTGCTTGCCTAAATTGAAAACAAAAAGAGCTATGACTCCATTGTTACTAGTCATTCAGTAGTGAGGAGAATACATTTAGTAAAAACAGATTAAAATTTCAGTATATAATTTAATACTTATTTGTGGTTTAACTAAATATGATTTATGATACTTTATAAGTGCATTAATTTGATGATAATGTTTCCAAATAATGTAATTAAACATATATTGCAATTACAACTAACTTGATTTCTGCTATCCTAATCAGTGTCCTCAAAACTGGTTATGTTGACAGATGGTAATGCTCTAATAAATGCCTTGGAATCACCTTTCCCCACTGTAAACCACTTCTACATATAAATCACATCTATTTGCTCCAGATATATGCCAGCCACGGTGGAGAATTTTTATAAGATATTAAGAGATATTATTCACTATTATGGAGCTCACAGTCAATAGCAGGCTACAGTGTCCTCAATTAACTGTAATATGGCTGAGACATAGCACATATAACAACGTACAGGGACTTTAATGACAAGGACTTCAGAGATTCTACTAACAATTGATTCAACCAATATTTATTCAGAATCTACTTCATGTGATATAATTACACTAGGTGCTAAAGGTATGAAAGCACAAAACAAAATGTCAAAACCAAAATAATGAAAATCTTTGCTGTCCTTAAGTGTTTTGTAATACAGCAGGAGATCACACAAGGATACAGATAGTTAAGACAGAATGTTGTATGCAATATAGGAAGTACCCATACTTTCTCATTTACTTAAGCAAACAGTCTTGAAAATTCAGAATTGATTAATCAATTTGATTCCTTAAGAACTGAGAAAAGAAGTATAGGTAGAGGCACAAGAAAAATTATAGGTTTTGGTCTTTTGCAGCTTTGACACTGAATTCTAGCTCTTAAAATATCTACTTTACATATTATTAGTTATAAATTATCATAATTCATGGTATTATGAAAAGTTTGTAAAAGAATATGTATTATATAATGGCACATGTGTGTTAAGGGTTCCTTTAGGGCAGTACAATATAATTGCTTAGAGAGATTATAAACTTCACGATATTTAAAATTATACACCACAGGAACTCAATTAGAATTTTTAGTGATAGGACCCCAGCATTAGTTCTCTTTTTTTTTTCTTTTAAAGCTCCCCAGATTATACCAATGCTCATCCTAGTCTGATAACTACTGCTTAGTAGTTTATTTATGGATACAAGACTTTATGCAGGTCAGGGAAGATGATAAATTTGGCAAATGGTGAATGGTCAGCTTAAACTTTCAGATTATTTTTATATTTGTCCTTTTTTTTTTCTTTGAAGTTGTTAGTATACTCTGAATCTACTCTAAGTTTTAAGTTCATCTTACTTTAAACTTACTTTCTATACAGTTACTGGGATGCCTTGCATAAGGGATATTTATTATTACTGATTAGCAAAGGATGTAATGACATTAAAAATTAACTCACGTTTGTAATACAAAGGATTTCTCATTTCTGAAGACAACCTACCAAAAAGTCAAGTGACTTCTAGTAATTTTGCTCAGGTTGTACTACTAGACTTGGTTTAGACACATTTGATATTTCAATTGGGGTGAGATCCTTAAGTTTAGAAATATAATGATTTAATGATCTATGCATATACTGAATAATTTTTAGTACATAGCATGCATCTGCACCAAAGTATCCTTGAATATCCACGCCTCAGCAATAGTCTGAAATTACTGGCCATTTTCTATGTAACTTTTTTTTTTTAATTTAGGAGAAAAAAGATGGAATTAAATTGTCACTCATAGAACATGATAACATGAAGTTGATTATTTCCTTCCTGAGGTCACTTGTATCAGTTGTTGTAAGTTAGATGATGAGATGAATGCATGATATGTTTTTTAAAACTTTACTTATAACTAAGGCAATAGTCAAGGATTATCATACTTTTATTCTAAAATATATTGTTCATTTTTGTTATATTTGTTACACCTGTTATTTTCCCCCTGAGGTGGTTAAATTCCTAAAACAAAATGCCATTGGAAATCAAAGAAAGACTAGCTGAAGATGCTGGGCTTCATCTGTTTTCCATGGACAATTGAATTTTCTCATTTACTTATACAAGGTTTTTTAGGACATTAGAAGCTAGGATGTATATATTTTTATACAATTTTTTAAAGGTTACTTTCCATTTATAGTTATTATAGAATATTAGCTATATTCCCCATGTTGTATAATACATCCTTGAGCCTATCTTACACCCAATGGAGTTCGTACCTCCACTTCCCCCACCCTTTTGCCCCCACCACTGCTAACAGCTAGTTTATTCTCCATACTTGTGTCTGCTTCTTTTATGTTATATTCACTAGTTTGTTGTATTTTATAGATTCTACATATAAGCAATATCATACAGTATTTATCTTTTCCTGTCTGACCTATTTCACTTAGCATAATGCCCTCCAACTCCACCCATGTTGCTGCAAATGGTAAAATTTCATTCTTTTTTACGGCTGAGTAGTATTCCATAGTGTATATGTGTGTGTGCGTGTGTATATATGTGTATGTGTGTGTGTGTGTGTGTATATATATATATCTCAGATCTTTATCCATTCATATACTGATGGATACTTAGATGTTTACATGTCTTGGCAACTGTAAATAACACTATGAACATTAGGGTGCATGTATCTTTTTGAATTAATGTTTTTGTTTTCTTCTGATATATGCTCAGAAGTAGAACTCTGGGTCATTTGGTAGTACTATATTTTGTCTTTTGAGAAACCTCCATACTGTTTTCCACAGTGGCTGTACCAATTTACATTCCCACAACAGTGTACAAGGGTTCCCTTTTCTCCACATCCTTGCCAACATTTGTTATTTATAGACATTTTGATGATAGCCATTCTGTCTGGTGTGAGGTGATATTTCATTGTGGTTTTGATTTGCATTCCTCTGATGATTAGCAAGGCTGATCATCTTTTCATGTGCCTGTTAGCCATCTGCATCCACTCTTTGGAAAAGTGTCTATTCAGTTCTTCTGCCCATTTTTTAATCAGGTCATTTGCTTTTTTGATGTTGAATTGTATGGGCTGTTTATATATGTTGGATATTAATCCCTCATCAGTCATATCATTTGCAAATATTTTCTCCCATTCAGTAGGTTGTCTCTTTTTGTTTTGTTAATGGTTGCCTTTGCTGTGAGCTAGGATGTATTTTTACTTTCTTGAAATGAATTTCATTGTTAAGTAGATGAATTTTTTTTCTCAATACCTCTTTGACTCATAAGGATACAGAGTATTTGTTGATTGCATTGTACATGAAGGCATCTTGAGTATGAGGGGTTCTTGAGACAGCTTGTACATGCTCAATTAAGTTCTCATTTCTAAATTAAATTAAATACTTCACTTGTGATTAGAACAGGATACAATAGAGAAGAGACATGCAACTTCACTAATTTTTGCTCCTGGTAGAAAAATCTATGCATTTTAAGCCAGATTTACCCTTGCCTGGATTTTGAACTATACTGAGAAAATGATGTATCAATAATATAGTTCAGCTTAGGTTAGAAATTATTTGTTACATTTTTGTACTGTAAAACTGTGTAGTTGTTATCCTCTATATCTGCAAATATAAATACATTTTTCTGCATTTTATAGCTACATGATAATCATCAAATTGTATATAAACTTGAATAAGAAGCTTTGCCCTACAAGTCTTCGCTGTGTAGTAAACAGCCAGGTAAATACAGTAATTGTTATAATTATAAATAATTATAATAAATGAACTCAGTGTTACAGTGGATATATGGATATAAAACCAAAACTTACATCTTTATCCAGTGCATACATTAAATAATACTAAAACCATGCATATTATCATATTAAACAATACTGGAGCAGAGCATACTATTCTGAATCTATGTTAAACAATACTGGGAAGAGACATTAAAAATAAATAACTAAATTAGCTGCATGCTCCAGGAAATGCTTGCTTTTGGAAGATAAGATTATAAACCAAATAAAACAGTTTCCCTATCAAGACTCATTTCAAGACCCTCTTTCTAGCTATGCCAAGAAAAAAAAAGTGATTGTCATAAAACCGGTCCATTCCCAACTAATTCTCCGCTTTGCAAGATAAGTTAAAAATAACACAACCAAAGACATAAAATCGTATAAGCATTCTTATCTAATGTTTTTACCTTGAGATATGACGAGAGAAAAAAATAGTTTGATTCAAAGATTAAAAACTTTATTCAGCTGAGGTGCATCAGAAAGCAACTGAAGACCCAATCACTCCCTGGGCCAAGCAGTACTGTAGTTTTATAGGGTGAAGGGAGGGGAGAAATATGTGTTTTTGTGGTTTGGCTGAGGTAGAACTTTTCCTCATCTCTAACTGCTGTAAAACCTATGGTTGGAAAAGGAAATCTTTGCGATTCCATCCCTATTGCTAGGGATATGGGGTACAGTACCATTCAGGCAACTGTCATTACAATTCTTTTGAGAGCTGTTTTTGCAAGCCTTGCAGTTTTTCAAGTTTCAGAGGAAGGGTTGTTATTCAGAGAAAAAGGCAGGGAGGTGAAAAGAGAATAAAAAATATATATATGTGTGTGTGTGTGTGTGTGTGTATATGTATATAAAAAGGCATAGCTTGAAGCCAGAGAATTGGAAACTGTTTTTAATGTTTTTACAGACACTAGTAACACTGTCAAGGTGGTATTCTCCCTTACCACAGTAAGTCTAATAAACTTAACTTTGCCTGAATAATGGATTTTTCTGATATTTCTCGGTGAGTTGAAATTTGACAATAAGAAATATTGGAAGACTACAGAATGGAGGGAGAAATCTGGAAGAGGAAAAGGAGGTCATATGAAAAATGATATTTTATCTACATCTTTAAGGTGTTTGGGGGGTTAAGAAAATTGAGGAAATTGAAGACAGCATATCACTGTTATGGCATGTGTGGTTTCCCACTGGGGAAAACATGACACGTGTGGTTTCCCACTGGGGAAAACATGACACAGACTCACTTAATAAAAAATAAACAAAAAGGGATATTGTTATACACACTTCATCCATTGAAAGGATAATAAAATGATACTATGAACAACTTTATGTTCATACATTCAAAAACTTAGAAAATATGGATGAATTCCTTAAAAGCTGCAAAGGACCACACCTAGTCAAGATGAAACAGACAAACTGAATAGTCCTATAAGCAAAAAAGGAATTAAATTTATAATTAAAAAGCTCCTGGGCTTCCCTGGTGGAGCAGTGGTTGAGAGTCCGCCTGCCGATGCAGGGGACACGGGTTCGTGCCCCGGTCCGGGATGATCCCACATGCTGCGGAGCGGCTGGGCCCGTGAGCCATGGCCGCTGAGCCTGTGCGTCCGGAGCCTGTGCTCCACAGCGGGAGAGGCCACAACAGTGAGAGGCCCGCGTATCGCAAAAAAAAAAAAGCTCCTGACAAAGAAATCCCCAGGCCTACATTACTTCATTGGAGAATTCCACCAAAAATTTAAATAAGAATTAACATGGATATTAAACAATGTCTTACAGAAAATAGAAGAAAGAATATTTTGCAACCCAGTTTATGAGACCAGTATTGTTCTGTTGCCAAAAGCAGACAAAGAAAACACATACACACCCAAGGGTTATATAGACCTACATCTCTTGTAAACTTACATGCAAACATTCTCAACAAAATATTGGCAAAGTGGATCCAATAATATATAAAAAGAATTATAAAGCATGATCAAGTGAGATTTTTCCAGGTATGCAGAGAGTAGGAGAAAATATTTGCAAATCACATGTGAAACCAATGACCATACTGAAAATATATAAAGAAACTCTCAAAACTCAAAAGTAAAAAAACACTTCAAGTAGAAAATGGACAAAAGATATGAATAGACATTTTACTGAGAATATATATATAGATGGCAAATAAGTACAGGAAAATTAAAAGTACAGGATATTGTAATACAACTATCCAAGTGGCTAAAAAATTTTTTTAAATTAACAATGTCAAATGCTTTCAAGAATGTGAGCAAACTGGATGATTCAGGAAAAGACAAAACTATGGAAATGGTAAAAATATCAGTGATTGCCAAGAGGAGCAGGGGCAAGGGAAAGAGGGATGAATAGGCAGAGCTCAGAGCATTTCTAGGGCAGTGAAACTACTCTGTGTGATGCTATAATGATAGATACATATTATACACTTGTCGAAACCTGTAAAATATACACCAAGAGTGATTCAAGGGTAAACTATGGTCTTTGGATGTTTACGATGGATGTGTCAATGTATGTTCACCTTTGGTAAAACATGTACAATTATGTTGAGTGATGTTGATAACGAAAAAGGCTATGCATGTGTGGGTAGGGTAGCTGGGAAATCTCTGTACCTCCCTCTCAATTTTGCTATGAGCATAAAACGGCTCTAAAAAAATTCTAAAAAATTCTTAAAAAATATATGGGGTGGATGGACCTAGAGTCTGTCATACAGAGTGAAGTAAGTCAGAAAGAGAAAAACAAATACCATATGCTAACACATATATATGGAATCTAAAGGAAATAAAATGGTTCTGAAGAACCTAGGAGCAGGACAGTAATAAAGATGCAGATGTAGAAAATGGACTTGAGGACACCGGGAGGGGGAAGGATAAACTGGGACGAAGTGAGAGAGTGGCATGGGCATATATACACTACCAAATGTAAAATAGATAGCTACTGGGAAGCAGCCACACAGCACAAGGACATCAGCTCGGTGCTTTGTGGTCACCTAGAGGGGTGGAATAGGGAGGGTGGGAGGGAGGGAGATGCAAGAGGGTGGAGATATGGGGATATATGTATATGTATAGCTGATTCACTTTGTTATAAAGCAGAAAATAACACACCATTGTAAAGCAATTATACTCTAATAAAGGTGTTAAAATATATATATATATATATTTAAAAGGTCCACATAAAGGCAAATGGTCTAATGAGTAGTGAGTACAATGCTTAGATAATTAAAAATGATGGTGGCAAATTAGTTTAGAATGCTAGAGTGGGTCTGTTGATTCAGGGACTGTGAAAAGTCTGAGCTCTTACCTTTCTTGCAAGACATAAGACTTCTAGACTAGAGACATAGCCAATTTATTACTTATGGCAGAAGAACAGCGGAATTCCTAGCCCCAGATCTCTGTGCTCCAATCTTCTTGGCTGTTATGGGAAGGGCCAAGTGTTACCTGTATATGCAGGTACAGGTACAAAAGAGGAATTGCCAAATTAGGATCTGATTTTGATCCATCTATCCCTACCCTCATCCATCCCATGCAACAATCATTATTGAGTACTTCTTACACTGCAGACGTTTTAGACATTTTAGATGCAACAAAAATGTTCATGGCTTTAAGAAACTAAGATTATAGCTGGTGATAGAGATAGCTAACAAATAATAACAGTATATACATAAGGGTTATTATAAATATATATATGGACTACTAAAATCAGTAACCAAAAGAATATTTAATTTTTAAGAAGAATGAGAAGGAAAAGATTGATGGCAAGAACATCAACTATGAGACAATTACAACAGTCTAGTCCTGGATTGAAGGGTACCTGAAAAGTGATGTTCATGGAGAGAAGAGGATGCATTTAAGGATTTTAAAAAAAAAGATTATTTGGAAAAGTTTCTGTGCAGCCTCCGCTGATTGATTGACAGACAGCTGTGGTTGCCTGGAAACTGAGAACATTTAATGAGTATCCATTGTTTGGTAACCAGACCTGATTGTATCCGAGATAGACTAGAGATGGTGTTGAGCTCTCAGGAATAGAAACCCATAATAAGCAGAGGTACCAGGTACCCACAATTCATATTTCCTTCCTAAGATTTGGAAAGAAAAGTCTCTGAAAGAGAATTAGAACCATACTGGAGTGATGAGGAAATTTAGCCACTGAGTAGTATTAGCTTTACTATTCTTACCAAAATCATTTCTGATAAATTACTACATCATAAAAGATGATTTGAAGAAGCTTAGGGTATTATTATTTGCATATATTTCCTCCAGGTGAACATATAACAAAATAAGAATGCAATGCAATTAAACTATTAACACTGATTCTTTGCAAGAATAATAGGTAAAAACTGAAGATTTGATGTATATGTAGTCTAAACATAACTTAGTGTTTATTTACTAAGTTAAATAATATTGTTTTGTATATTATATATGCTCTGCTAGGCTGGGAATCTCTCTTATTCCTTTATTTTCACTTTATCATTTCAGTATGTAAGAAATATAATTACTTATAATCATACAGTATATTATATAATTATATACAATAATTCTTATTAGTAAGAATTAATAATAACAGAAATAGTTTTTTTTAGGAAAAACATATAGGAAATGTAATTAAGAACTAATTTTTTCCCTGAGCTTCAAAAACTCTGAGGCAAAAATATAAAGGTAAGCTGAGTCCAGATGGTTAAGACCATAAATATATTGTAAAAGAGTTAACATTTTATTCTGTATGCCATATGTCCACTTCCCATCTAAGCCACTATATTCATGAGAATAGTTTCAGAATCTGAATATCCTGTAAATATTATTCACCATGTATATTTTCATATAAGACATTGAATAGCAGAGTAAAAACTTTCTCCTCTCTCCAAACTGCCCCTGATCCCCATGCCCTGAGTCGTGTTTATCAAAGCACTCTGTGCTAACAAATTTTTCAAGACATATTTGATTCGTACTGATTTTAGGCAGTTCATGGCAAAAGTCTTCTAGAATAATGAAGGATGATTTATATTTCTTAAAGTTCAGATATGTACCCTCAGAGAGAAGATATAATGTTATAAAATCTAAGAGTGGTTACCTGTTTGTCAAGTTAGACATTGTAACAACTTTTATGCTGAATAATAAATCATAGGATTGCTTCCAGTAAAATCCAGGATTTTTCTCAAAATATAGCTTTCAATCCACTCTAGGAACTTCATTACTGCATAGTAGAAAATTCAGACATCTGTATCATGAGGCATGGGAAGTTCTGTCCTGCAAACAGAAACATAGGCAGATGTGTTTAAATTGTATGAAATCTATATAAGAGTTCTAAAGTATGTTTTATTTTCAAAATTGTGGATTTTTCTTATTCAGAAAGATTTTCATAATCATGGAAAATGAAATAAAAATAAAATAAAGAAAGAAAAAAATAGTGGAGAGACCACTACTTGCACTTCAGCTCTTATTCTGTTCTTATTCTGTTATTCTTAACTGTTTCTCTTATCATTGGGTACTCTTTAACCTGGTTATATTCATAATTAAGTATCAATTTAATAGCTCTATAATACAGAGTATCCTGAAGTATCTTAATTTCTATATTTTTGAGTACTTAAACTATTTCTAAATTTTCACTTTCTAAATAATGTTGAAACATGTATCTTTGTGCATAAAAATGTTGGAAATTGGGGCTTATTTCATGAAAGGAGAGCTACAATATGTAAAATTGTGTACATATGTTTGGAGGTATTATTTTGAAAATTATTTTCTTTTTCTGCTTTATTCTTTGCTTGTTTATCATATTGGTAATTTAGTGATTCTCTTATCAATCAACCATATTACAAAAATGAAGCCTCATATTGTCTAGTTTAGAGAAAAACTGTTAAAAAGTTATTTTCTTAATTTCATAATCCATATACTCTCACATCACCTTTGTGAGATGGGGCTTGGTCTATGCTTTCTACACTATTACTGGCAGTAGTATCAGAAAAAAATCAATTTCTATATTCTCACTATTTCTGGTGCAATTTTTCTTTAATGGCTCCAGTGTATATAAGCTCTGTGATATTAGGTGAGCTACTAAACATTTTTGTGTCTCAGTCTCCTCACTTGTAAAATAAAGTGAGATATCTATCTGACCAAATTATTGAGATTAGCAAATGAAATAATGCATGTCAAAACATGTAACACTGACACATTACACATTGAATAAATATTTCCTTCACACTTCTTCAAGAGAATGCACTTTAAGTGCACAATCACTGATCTTTCTGGCTTTGATCTTGGCTTTTTAACACACCTGAGTCTATGAAATGTATGGAGGAATGTGAATGCCTATTATCTATATCTCTGCTTCCCTAATCATTAATCTGGGAATATCTTGCTGTTGCCTCTCTCTACCTTGATAATGATGAACGTTGAAACTGAATCCCTAGAGAGTCTGCTAAGCTAAAAATAACCCTGCCCAAGTGAAACACAGCCCTATCCTTCAAAAATTTTACATATAATGGTGGTTGATGACAAGCATGGTAACAAATACAAATAATATAAATAAATATATATAGCTGAATTGAGAGCTATAATAGGAATATAAGTATAGAATAATAAAATGCAGATTGTTCCCTTACGACCTTTGAGATGAAAACAAACTTTAGCTCTGGGAAAAATTTCTGCTACACTATATAACTTAAAAATAATGAGTTAAGTCAAAATAATTTTTTGGCTCTGGTGTCTGAGTTTCCCATATAAAGGAAACCTGTCCCAGCATCAAGGACAACTAGTCCCTGAGTATGTATTTCTTCTCAGATGTTGCCTGACTCTCTTTTTCCCTCTAGTGGTAATCTGTAGCATTACTTCAACCATCTTTCAAGACTGAACCATCCTATGTTCAAAACAATTGTCCCAACTTCCATACACCAGGATTAAGAATGCAGAAAACATTCTGTAGACAAAAGAATTAAAAAGAAAATAATTTCATGTTCTATGAGAAGATCATAAAAAGTGACTTTTACTACAGATAGGTTCTTCTAAATTTATCCTGGGTTGTATGTTGGTTTGACCAGTTACTTGCCATGTTAAACTGGAGGGAAGTAATAATTTGAATAAAAAATAATAAAAGAGAGAAGCAAACTTTATTGAGCATTTGTCATTTATCAAGGTCTGTGCTAAATGTTCCACACACATTCTTACAAGAAACTGAGGTAGACATGATATATAAATGACAGATAAGGAGCCTGAGTTTTAAGATGGTTAAGTGTCTTTTTCAAGATCTGGTCCAGCTGTCTAATTTCAAAGCCCTTACCCTAACACTATACATTCTTCTCTATCTGAGAAACGTCTAGTGAATAAAATTTCTCAGGTTGCAATGGATTACAGCAAGAGCCCAAATGTTATCATTCCTTTGCCCCATAGTTTCCTCTAATTGCTGTTGCATTTTTTTTTAACTGGGGTATAGTTGCTTTATAATGTTGTGTTAGTTCCTGCTGTACAGCAAAGTGAATCAACTAAATGTATACATATATCCCCTTTATTTTGGATTTCCTTCCCATTTAGGTCACCATAGAGCGTTGAGCACAGTTCTCTGTGCTATACAGCAGGTTCTCATTTGTTATCTATTTTATACATAGTATATGTATATATTTCAATCCCAATCTCCCAATTCATCCCACGATCTTTTCCCCCCCTTGGTGTCCATACATTTGTTCTCTACATCTGTGTCTCTATTTCTGCTTTGCAAATAGGTTCATCTGTACCATTTTTCTAGATTTCACATATATGCATTAATATACGATATTTGTTTCTCTCTGACTTACTTCACTCTGTATGACAGTCTCTAGGTCCATCCATGTCTCTACAAATGACTCGATTTAGTTCCTTTTAATGGCTAATACCCCATTGTATACATGTACCACATCTTCTTTATCCATGTATCTGTCGATGGACATTTAGTTTGCTTCCATGTCCTGGCTATTGTAAATAGTGCTGCAATGAGTATTGGGGTACATGTGTCTTTTTGAATTATGGTTTTCTCAGGGTATATGCCCAGTAGTGGGATTGCTGGATCATATGGAAGTTCTATTTTTAGTTTTTTAAGGAACTTCCATGCTGTTCTCCATAGTGGCTGTATCAGCTTCTATTCCCACCGACAGTGCAAGAGTGTTCCCTTTTCTCCACACCCTCTCCAGCATGTATTGTTTGTATATTTCTTTGATGATGGCCATTCTGACTGGTGTGAAGTGATACTTCACTGTAGTTTTGATTTGTATTTCTCCAATAATTAGTGATGTTGAGCAACTTTTCATGTGCCTCTTGGCGAAGTATCTAAAGAGACAGTGCCACTTCTTCACTTCCCATTCATAATTTAGTCTACCTCAGTCTACCTACAAACCAGTACCCTGAAAATGCTTTTGTTAAGGTTACCAATGACTTATGTCAGGTACCGTGAAGCAATGATCCATGTAGATTACCAGTTATCCTTACTGAAACAGTTAAGAGCATTAAACTGAAAAGACCACTTCCTCCTTTACAAAAATGTTCTTTTAACTTCCATTACATTATTACTTCAAATTCTTTTTCCTCCTCCTTCTTCCTCTTTTCCCCCTTCCTCCTTTTCCTTCTTTTCCTCTTGGTCTTCATCTTTATCTCAGTAAAGCTTTTTGGTTTCTTTTGTAGATTCAAATCCTCTACTTGAATTGAGGGTGAAGGAATTTTTCAGGCTCATTTTTGGTTCTCTGTTCATTCCCATAGATTAAAAAGTAAAAATACATTTATACATGTTACAACCAAATTTGTACCTCAATGAATAATAAAATGCAGATTGTTCCCTTACGACCTTTGAGATGAAAACAAACTTTAGCTCTGGGAAAAATTTCTAATTTCTAATCTTGTATCCATCTAATTAATTGGCATTTCCATTTTAAAGTCTCAAATTCATCTACAACTAAATACATCTTAAATATATGTTGGTTTTCCATACCAAATCATATTTTTATCCCTATTATCCCACATTCTGTCTTATCTCAAAAACTGCCAGATTTATTTGCCCAGATTTTCAAACTGGAAACCTTGGAGTTATGCTTTATTTCCACTTCCTTTTCCTTCATCTGCAACATCCCTCCTATCAGGAGTTTTTTTTTTGTCTCTTTTTTTTCCTTCCTATTGTGAAACAAAGAATGTTGTTCACTATCCAGTTCTACAAGGATTAAGTCATTAGCCATTGCAATTGCTGACTGACAGTGTACCCCAGAGGAATTCAGAATGAGACACGCTGTGCTTTGGACAAGCAGACTCCTTAGATAGTTAGATGCAGATCTCTTAAAGAATTTTAATAAATCCAGATCCTTTCATCTTCCCTTACATAGAAAATCACTAAAATCGTTAACTTGAGATATCTGTTCTTTGTGACTAGCAATAATCCTTTACCAAGATGTGTGCTTGACTGCAGGTATTTCCTAGCCGAAAATCATATAAAAACTTGCTCCTCCCTTTCCTCTTTAGAGCAGTTTCCTGACAGCCACTGAGAGGCTGTTTCCCAGGCTATAGTCCTCAATAAGGTCCCTGAATAAAACTGAAACTCACAACTCTTACTCTGTGTGTTTTTCTTTCAGTCAACCCTATATTTTTCATAAGCACTCAAGTCTAGCCCACACTCAAGCGAGGAGAATTAAACTGCACCTCCTGGAGGGAATAGTATCTAAATATATAACATTTGAATATATTATTTGAAATTCTTTTAAAAGATTTTTTCTTCTCCCTATTTTTTATTTAATAATTTATTTATATCACTATTCTAGCCCTACAGTGTCCATTTACCTCCCTTACCCCCCCTGTCCCTGCCACACCTGCTTACTCATTACTCTGTGTGAAACCTGACTTACTGTCTATCATGAGTTTACTTCTTTGTTCAACTCTAGTTCATCAAGTAATTTCAGAATTTCTAAGCTGAGGCCCTTTCTGGAGTTTGTTTTAGTCACCTTTCTTAGAGTCCTCAGTCCTCTGACAGGATGAAGTGTGCTTTATGGCTCTGTAGATTAACTGGCTCATTTTGGCTTTTAGAGTAAGAGTAGAATGATGATCTCCTGCAACATTTCTACATCTAAATTGAAAATCCTATTTTCTATTTCTTATCTGGATGATTAACATTTTTCAGCCACTTTCCTCCTATTATCTATATTTAAGGCTACTCTCAATTATCACTGTCACTCTCGTGGTCTTAATAGGCAGTAGTTTTGTAATTACTAAGATAAATGCTATTTATATTATGATTTCTCCTTTGACTATAGGCTATTTATAAATCTACATGTTTAAAAGCAGCCTTAGGTACATTTGCTGTTATCTTTTTTGTTACTTTAGCATATTTGCAGTGTGATGAGTGACTATATTCTGCATGATTTCACTCTTTTTATTTTCTATTACTTTTTGATCCAGTTTATGCTTGCCATACTGGGATTTATAGTAAGAAATATATATTTGGTCTTCGTCCTGGATTTTGGAATAAAGCACCTAAAACCCTTGAAATTTCCTGTGATACTGGTAATAAAACTTTCTTTCGTTATGTTAATGAATTTCGGATCCCGTCTAAGGATGGGAACTGGTTGCCTAGAGAACCAACCATGTGATTAGAAGTTTGGAACTTCAAGTCCTACCTCCAACCCTACCTCTGGGGAGGGGAGAGGGGCTGAGAGTCAAATTGATGTCCAATGATTTCATCAACTATGACTGCATAATTAAGCCTCCCTAAAAACCAGAAAAGGATGTGCTTCAGAAAGCTGTGTTGGTGAAAACTTGGAGGTGCTGGGAGAATGTAATGCCTGTAGAGGGCATGGAAGCTCCAGGCCACTTCCCCAAGCCTTGTCTTATGCTTCTCTTTCGACTGGCTGTTCCTGAGTTACATCCTTTTATAATAAACTGATGATTTAGTAAGTAAAATATTTCTCTGAGTTCTGTGAGCTACTCAAGGAAATTCATTAAACCTGAGGATGGGGCCTTGGGAATCTTTGATTTATAACCAGTCAGTCAGAAACACAGGTAACAACCTAGCTTTGTGACTGGTGTCTGAAGTGTGTGTATGTGTGTGCGGTGGGGGGGAAGGGGGGGCCGTCTTGTAGGACTAAACCCTTAACCTGTGAAACCCTTAACCCTTAACCTGTGAAATCTGATACTGGCTCAAGTAGATGGATTGTGTCAGAATTAAGTTGAATTGTAAGACACCCAGCTACTGTCCAGAGAATTGCGTTTTCGGTGTGCGGAATCACACACACACATACATATTGGGACTGGTACCACAATGTCAAGAATGCTGAATTTTTTTAAGTGTTGTTTTACTTGCTTGAAAAAAGTTTTTACTGCATATTTGGGCAACAAAGCTGTGTATAAGGTGCATTTTATTTTTAATGTCAAATCTTTTATATTTTTACTGATATTTTGTCTGCATGTTCTGTGTATTTCTGATAGAAGTGTGTTGAAATCAATCTATTTGGTGGTTTCCTTTCTTAACTTTTTTCCCTCTTTCTTCCTATTTTTGTTGTTTCTTTCTTTATATATTTTGAAACCATGCTATCAAGTGCCAAATGTTTAGAATAGATGCATTGAATCTTTCAACATTATAAACTCTCCTCTTACTATAGTTTAAATCTTCTTGCTATATCCTGTGTATTATCATAACATAGACACATTAGCTTTCCTTTGGATAGTGTATTTATAAACATCAATTTCAATTATTTTATATTCAAACTTTCTGCTTAACAAATCTTTAGATCTATTTATTATTCACAGACTACATGTATTTAGCAATATAATTATATTTAGAGCATTTAGTGCATTTACACTTAATATAATTTCTCATTTACAATGTGATTTTAATTCATTCCACCTGCTCTAGGTACCCACTTTCTCATGACTTGAACTTGTTTTTTGTTTTCTCAGGTATGACAGGTGTACTTTATTTGATATGTGGTGCTACAAGGTCATATAAATGAACACCACAATGAATGTAAAAGACCTAAGGACACAAATTATTATTCTTTTTTTAGTTTTTTTAATTGAGATATAGTTGATGTGCAATATTATATATAAGTTTCAGGTGTACAACATAGTGATTCATAATTTTTGAAAGTTATTCTCAATTTATAATTATTATAAAATATTGGCTATACTCCTTGTGTTGTACAATATATCCTTGTAGCTTATATATTTTATACATAGCAATTTGTACCTCTCAATTCCCTACCCCTATCTTGCCCCTCGTCCCTTCCCTCTCCATACTGGTAACCACTAGTTTGTTCTCTGTATCTGTGAGACTGTTTCTTTTTTTGTTATATTCACTAGTTTGTTTTATTTTTTAGATTCCACATATAAGTGCCATCATGCAGTATTTGTCTTTCTCTGTCTTAACTTATTTCACTTAGCATAATACCCTCTAAATCCATCCATGTTGTTGTGAATGGCAAAATTTAATTATTTTTATGGCTGATTAGTATTGCATTGTATATGTACCACATCTCCTTTATTCATCTGTTGATGGGCCCTTAGGTTACTTCCATATTTTGGCAATTGTAAATAATGCTGTTATGAACATTTGGGTGCATGTATCTTTTTCAAATTAGTGGTATTTTTTTTTTTCAGATATATACACAGGAGTGGAATTGTTGGGTCATATGGTAATTCTATTTTTAGTTTTCTTGATAAATCTGTTTTCCACTATGGCTGCACCAATTTACATTCCCACATACAGTGTACAAGGTTCCCCTTTTCTCCATGTTTTTGCCAACATTTGTTATTTGTATTCTTTTTTGATGATAGCTTCTAGGAGTTTTATGGTTTCCAGTCTTGCATTTATGTCATTAATCCATTTCAAGTTAAATTTGTATATGGTGTTAAAAATGTTCAAGTTTTCAGCAGTTTTCTCAGAACCATTAATTGAAGAGATTTTCTTTATTGTATATTCTTGCTTCCTTTCTCATAGAGTAATTGACCATAAGTGAGGGGGTTTATTTCTGGGCTCTCTATTTTTGTCCATTGTTCTATGAGTCTGTTTTGATGCCAGTACTATACTGTTTTGATTACTGTAGCTTTATAGTATAGTCTGAAGTCAAGGAGCATGATTCCTCCAGCTATGCTTTTCTTTCCAAGATTGCTTTGGCAATTCAGGGATCTTTTGTGTTTCCATACAAATTTTTAAGTCATTTGTTCTAGTTCTGTGAAAAATGTCCTTGATATTTTGATAGGGATTGCACTGAATCTGTAGATTGCCTTGGGTAGTACAATCATTTTAACAAATTTAATTCTTCCAATCCATGAACTTTCCATCAGTTGTGTCTTCTTTCATTTCTTTCATCAGTGTCATAGTCTTCTGTGTATAGGTCTTTTACCTCCTTAGGTAGGTCTATTTCTAGGTATTTTATTCTTTTTGATATGATTGTAAGTGGGATTGTTTACTTAATTTCTGTTTCTGATAGTGCATTGTTAGTGTATAAAAATGCAACAGATTTCTGTACATTAATTTTGTATTCTGCAATTTTACTGAATTCACTGATGAGCTCTAAGTTTTCTGGTGGCATCTTTAGGATTTTCTTTGTATAGTATCATGTCATCTGCAAACCATTACATGTCTCGAAATTTTTGATTATTTTTAGCATTTTACTTTTCCCATTCTATGCTTAGTAATTTTCTAGAAATTAAAGCTTTCATCCTTGATTTAGTAAAGACTAATATTAATTCAAAATTTTACACTTTTGTCATTCCAGAAAATACCAGAGACTTAAGACACTTTAACCACATTTACTTCTCATTTGATTCTGCCCCTTTCCAATGTTTCAGATTCCCCAGTCCTTAGCCCACACCACCTGATTCCTTGAGAATGGTACACTCTTCAAGATGAATATTACTGTGTTTACCATATAAACATATATGTTCAAGCTTCTTTAAACCGATTAATGCTTCATACTCTGGTAACATAAGACTTTATAAGTTATATCTTATTTTTATGAAAATAGCAAAAAAATAAAAAATATATCTTTCATGTATGAATCTAATTTTCAGAATTTCATATTCTATATCAGTATATTGAGTGACACACAAAATGAGAGATCATTTCTTAACACCACATTCTACCATAATTTTATTCTTTCCAGGAATGCTCAGCTCCTATTTTCTATTTTAAAATATGTCAGTACTATTCCTTCCAGTTCTCCCAGCATTCATATTTGATACCTCTAATTCTTAACACACCACATCCACGTCAGTGCTGAACTTCCACTCTATTAACTCTCACTTACTTTTCAAACTTATTTCCTTCTTTTACTCTGTTCTATATCTTATGTTATTCAAAAATGGAATTAGTTTTTGTGTGGTATACTGCAAAATATTCCTAACTTATTTCCTTGTTTTTGTTCTTCCTTTTTAATAGATGAGTATATCTACTGAAAAATGCTGACATAAGGTACTCTAACCTGGGTTCAACTGTGCCAACAAAATGGTCCTCATTGCCATAAAATAATTCACAACCATGATATAACATTTAGAATCTTCCACAACCTGTCCCTTGCCCACTTTTCCAGCCTCATATTTTGCCACTCTATCTTTTGCATTTTATTTTACAGCAATGCTATACCTGATCTGAGCCTTTGTTCAATCACTGATGGGTAAGGAAATAAAAGAAGAAGGAAAGAAAGGGAAACAAATTGCTTCTTAAACTATGTTTAGTATGGTATATTAAAGCAGATGTTTTGAGAAAATATAAGAGTTTTGAAATTGAACACCTAGGAAAATACTCAATGCCAAAGTTCATGTGGAAAATAAAATAGGACTATTTGAGATAAAAATATATTCAAATCCTAAAAACAGTCTTTGTGAATTTTAGTAATCAATTATTAAGATCATTAAATAATCAGTGTTATTATAGTAATTTTTACTGAACATTCATACAATTTATTTTCTATATAATTCCTTCTTTATGTAAAAGTTCATGTAAATATCTAAAGTCCTCTTATGAGAATCTGATATCTGACCATTATTTGGGACATTTGTTGACTTATTGTAAATTAACAAATATTTTTTGCCTGTGAGAGAAGAAATTTCTCCAAAAACATATTACTTTTGTTGTGGTATAAGAAGTAGATTCAGTGGCACTCTACTGTAGCATAATACTGTGTCTTACTTTACTTAAGACACAATTTTTAGAGAGATCAGAATGATTTTGTTTAGCAATTGTTCCATTGTAGTATAACCCTGAGACACAAATCTTACAAGTTTGTTTCATAGATGTGCTTGAAAAAAAAAAACTAATATTTTTGTCCAAAATTTAAATGACTTCATATTTTATAGTGTATTATTTTTCATTGCAAACAATTCAAATAGCACAGAAAGTTTTAAGAAAAAAAGAGAAATTGCCTATGTTTCCATTTCTGGAAATTAATGCTCACTATTTTGTTACACATGCACACAACCATGTGTTCATGTAGTTTTACAATTATGGGACATATTTCCACAGTGTTGGCAGGCTGGTTTAAGGCTTTTCTCTGTTCCCTCAGGTAAGGTATTTGCTTCTTCTTCATGAACATAAGCAGAGGTACCAGTGTTTTGTAACTGGCTTTGAGTGTGTTGGAAAAAACACACTCAAAGTTGGAAAAAGGATGACCATTTTGTTGGTACAGATTATAGTTGGACTGGTTTACCCCTGGTGCCAGAAAGAGTAGTTATGAATCTTTGATTATGATGGCTTCCTCAGTTTTTAATCATAGATAAATCTAAGAATCCTGGTCCACAGAGAGAAGCAGAGAAAGAAAATCAAGAGCCTAAAGAGAGTAACCGCAGTAGAGATACCTATCAAGATTATCTAATCAAAGAGGGAACATGAAACATACCCAGAGAGGGAAATTCAGGGACCTTTTAAAGAAAGATAAAACAACAAATATACAAGAATCTAGAAACAGTGTCTAAAATATTTAAGGATGTTAAAAATAGAAAATCAAAATTGCTTTGAGAAAAGGATGTGTAGCAATTAATTAAAAGTCTACTGTATTCTTTCTTTAAATAGAAGGTCACATGCTCTGCTCCAATATTAAGAATGTAGCTTGTGACCTCAAAGCTTCAAGAACTGTCAATGAGAATCAGAGGGAAGGGGAAAATGGATGCCAGGGAGGCAAATAAACAAAAGCAAACTACTCAAGAATTCCCCATTTTTTGTAAGAAGACTCATATATTAAATCTAATGAAGCCCTTTACAATTATTGAAAGATCTTTCTAAATTATGTTCAATTGGTTTTGCAGAGAAAGTGTCTGGCTGTACTTTTCCTGATGCTGAATGTGAATCTCACTCAACTGTGAGTTCAAATGGCTGACTGAAATTTATTTTAGACATAACATAAAAAATAAAATAGAAGTATTCTATTCATTTATTTACTCACTTAATCCTTCATTCACTCAGAATTGTTTAAGTAAATACCAGATAATGTAGGGCTGTACAGATCATCTTAAGGATTTTACCTTTACCACTAAATGTGAATTTTGCTTGCTAAAGAGTTTGGGTTTATCTCGGTCCTTGTTGGGAAATTATGGAAATATTTTAGTCCAGTTAGTAATATGGTTACAGTAATTCACTCAGTAATATGTTACAGGAATATACTTAATCTGGTAGATGGTGATAAAGATTCTCTCCTTGACCAAATTCTACACGGACTCTTCTGAGCTCTTTTCAACTAGGCTTTGACTTTCAGACTTCTGTATTTATCTCTGCATTGTCCAGTTTTAGCAAGAATCCTGTTAAATCATTACAACCAGGATCCCCAGTCCTTAATATTTAATTATCTGCAATATCTAATCTTTTTCCTCATTCCCTACCTTTCCCCAGGTGATGTCTGTCCCACCCTCAGTAAAAGTTCTATTGGGTCAGTTTAGCCAGAATCCCCCCTAACCTCTGATATTTTCTCTCAGTAGTTTTCTGTCCACAATCTACTCCTTGGCTATAAATTCCCACTTGCTCCTGCTATATTTGGAATTGAGCCCTGTTCTATGTGGAGGTCTTTTCTTCTATTGGAATAATTTTTCCATATAAAATCTGTTTTTACCACTTTATTGTCCAGCTCTGTTTTTTCTTTGTTCAAGGACAGTGACAATGAATACAGAACTAGCACAGAGGTTTTTGATAGCAGTTCCATAAATGATAATATATCCATGATTGACAGAAAAGAGATTTTTTTCAGTAAAGCATCGTGGTAAAACCCAATTCTAGAAACAGATCATTTGGCTTAAACGTCAGTTCTCTCACTTAGTAGCTCTGAGATCTTGAGCAGTTATTTAACTTCTCTGAGCCCGAATTCCCTGACCTCCAAAATTGGGTAGGAACAATACTTAATTTACTGAGCTGTTATGAAGTTTAAGTGGGTTATTACTTGTAAAAGATCTTGAAACCATTTAACATAATACTAAGCACTGTTGGTCTCAAGTAAACTTTAAATTCTAAAGAAAAAATAATTTGTAAGTGTTATGGTCTGAATGTTGTTGTCCCTGTCAAAATATATAAGTTGAAATAATAATGGTATTAGTATGTGGGACTTTGGGAGGTGCTTAAGCCATGAAGGTAGAGCCTTCATAAATGAGATTAGTGCCTTTTAATATTTTTTTAAATTTCTTTTTGATGTGGACCATTTTTAAAGTCTTTCGTTATTGAATTTGTTACAATATTGCTTGGTTTCTTGGCCCCAAGACATGTGGGATCCCAGCTCCCCAACCAGGGATTGAACCAGCACCCCCTACATTGGAAGGCAAAGTCTTAACCACTAGACCACCAGGGAAGTCCCAGATTTGTGCCTTTTAAAAGAGGCTTCAAAGAGAGCACTAGCGCCTTCTATCATGTGAGGACAACAGTGGGAAGGCACTAGCTATGAACAAGTCAGGGCCTTCATTACACTGGCACCTTGATCTTGGACTCCTCAGACTTCAGAACTGTGAGAAATAGATTTCTATTTTTTGTAAGCCACCCAGTCTGTGGAACTTTGTTATAACAGCCTGAAGGACTAAGAGAGTAAGTATATGAGAGTGAATCTATTTGTGTAGCTTGGGAGTTTGTTTTGGGTCTGTTTTTTGAAGATGATTCCCTCTTTTAAAAAAAATTGTATTTTATTGAAGTATAGTTGATTTAAAATGTTGTGTTGGGGCTTCCCCGGTGGCGCAGTGGTCGGGAGTCCACCTGCCGATGCAGGGGATGCGGGTTCGTGCCCCAGTCTGGGAGGATCCCACATGCCGCGGAGTGGCTGGGCCCGTGAGCCATGGCCGCTGAGCCTGCGCGTCCGGAGCCTGTGCTCCACAACGGAGGAGGCCACAACAGTGAGAGGCCCACGTACCACAAAAAAAAAAAAAAAAAAAGTTGTGTTAATTTCTGCTGTACAGCATAGTGATTCAGTTATACATATATACATTCTTTTTCATATTCTTTTCCATTATGGTTTATCACAGGATATTGAATATAGTTCCCTGCGCTATACAGTAGGACCTTGTTGTTTATCCAGTCTCTATATACCAGTTTACATCTGCTAATCCCAAACTCCCAATCCTTCTCTCCCCCTCCCCCTTGGCAGCCACAAGTCTGTTCTCTGTGAGTCTGTTTCTGTTTCATAGGTAAGGTAATTTGTGTCATATTTTAGAGTCCACATATGAGTGATATCATATAGTATTTTTATTTTTCTGACTTACTTCACTTAGTATGATAATCTCTAGGTCAATCAATGTTACTGCATATGGCATTATTTCATTTTTCATGGCCGAGTAGTATTCCATTGTATATATGTACCACATCTTCTTTATCCATTTATATGTTGATGGACAGTTAGGTTGTTTCCATGTCTTCGCTATCGTGAGTAGTGCTGTTATGAACATAGGGGTGCATGTGCCTTTTTTTATCGGGGTATAGTTGCTTTACGATGTTGTGTTAGTTTCTGCTGTACAACAAAGTGAATCAGCTATACGTATACATATACCCCTCCCTCTTGGACCTCCCTCCCAACTCCCATCACACTCATCTAGGTCACCACGGAACACCGAGTTGAGCTCCCTGTGCTATACAGCAGGTTCCCACTAGCTAGTTATTTTACACATGGTAGTGTATATATGTCAATCCCAATCTCCCAATTCATCCCATCCTCCTTCCCCTTCCCCAAGTCCACACATCTGTTCTCTACATCTGTGTCTCTATTCCTGAACTGCAAATAAGTTCATCTGTACCATTTTTCTAGATTCCACATATATGCGTTAATATATATTTGTTTTTCTCTTTCTGATTTACTTCACTCTGTATGACACTCTCTAAGTCCATCCACATCTCTACAACAGTTCTGTCTGGATATATGCCCATGAGTGGGATTGCTGGATCACATGGAAACTCTAGTTTTAGTTTTTGAGGGACCTCCATACTATTTTCCATACTGGCTACACTAATTTACATTTCCACCAACAATGTGGGAGGGTTCCCTTTCCTCCACACACTCTCCAGCATTCCTTATTTATAGATTTTTTTAATGATGGCCATTCTGACTGGTGTGAGGTGGTACCTCATTGTAGTTTTGATTTGCATTTCTCTACTAATTAGTGATGTTGAGCAGCTTTTCATGTGCTTCTTGGCCACCTGTATGTCTTCTTTGGAGAAAAGTCTATTTAGGTCTTCTGCCCATTTTTGGATTGGGTTGTTTGTTTCTTTAATATTGAGCTGCATGAACTGTTTATATATTTTGGAGATTAATCCATTTTCCATTGATTCACTTGCAAATATTTTCTCCCATTCTGAGGGTTGTCTTTTGGTCTTGTTTATGGTTTCCTTTGCTGTGCAAAAGCTTTGAAGTTTCATTTGGCCCCATTTGTTTATTTTTGGTTTTATTTCCATTACTCTAGGAGGTGGATCAAAAAAGATCTTGCTGTGATTTATGTCAAAGAGTGTTCTTCCTACATTTTCCTCTAAGAGTTTTATAGTGTCTGGTCTTACATTTAGGTCTCTAATCCAGTTTGAGTTTATTTTTGTGTATGGTGTTAGGGAGTGTTCTAATTTCATTTTTTACATGTAGCTGTCCAGTTTTCCCAGCACCACTTATTAAAGAGACTGTCTTTTCTCCACTGTATATCCTTGCCTCCTTTGTCATAGATTAGTTGACCATAGGTGTATGGGTTTGACTCTGGGCTTTCTACCTTGTTCCATTGATCTATGTTTCTGTTAATGTGCCAGTACCATATTGTCTTAATTACTGTAGCTTTGTAGTATAGTCTGGAGTCAGGGAGTCTGATTCCCCCAGCTCCACTTTTTTCCCTCAAGACTGCTTTGGCTATTTGGGGTCTTTTGTGTCTCCATACAAATTTTAAGATTTTTTGTTCTAGTTCTGTAAAAAAAAATACCATTGGTAATTTGATAGGGATTGCACTGAATCTGTAGATTGCTATGGGTAGCATAGTCATTTTCACAATATTGATTCTTCCAATCCAAGAACATGGTATATCTCTCCATCTGTTGGTATCATCTTTAATTTCTTTCATCAGTGTCTTATAGTTTTCTGCATACAGGTCTTTTGTCTCCCTTGGTAGGTTTATTCCTAGGTATTTTATTCTTAATGTTGCAGTGGTAAATGGGAGTGTTTCCTTAATTTCTCTTTCTGATTTTTCGTTGTTGGTATATAGGAAAGTCAGAGATTTCTGTGCATTAATTTTGTATCCTGCAACTTTACCAAATTCATTGATTTACTCTAGTAGTCTTCTGGTGGCATCTTTAGGATTCTCTGTGTATAGTATCATGTCATCTGAAAACAGTGACAATTTTACTTCTTCTTTTCCAATTTGTATTCCTTTTATTTCTTTTTCTTCTCTGATTGCCATGGCTAGGACTTCCAAGACTATGTTGAATAATAGTGGTGAGAGTGGACATCCTTGTCTTGTTCCTGATCTTAGAGGAGATGTTTTCAGTTTTTCACCATTGAGAATGATGTTGGCTGTGGGTTTGTCATATATGGCCTTTATTATGTTGAGGTAGGTTCCCTCTATGCCCACTTTCTGGAGAGTTTTTATCATAAGTGGGTGTTGAATTTTGTCAAAAGCTTTTTCTGCATCTATTGAGATGATCATATGATTTTTCTTCAATTTGTTAATATGGTGTGTCAGATTGATTTGCATATATTGAAGCAATTCCCTTCTGTACTGAGGTGCTCCTATGTTGGATGCATATATATTTATAATTTTTATATTTTCTTCTTGGATTGGTCCCTTGATCATTATGTAGTGTTCTTTGTTGTCTCTTATAACATTCTTTATTTTAAAGTCTATTTTATCTGATATGAATATTGCTACTCCAGCTTTCTTTTGATTTCCATTTGCATGGAATATCTTTTTCTATCCCCTCACTTTCAGTATGTATGTGTCCCTAGGTCTGAAGTGGGTCTCTTGTAGACAGCATGTATATGGGTCTTGTTTTTGTGTCCATTCAGCAAGCCTTTGTCTTTTCGTTGGAGCATTTAATCCATTCACGTTTAAGGTAATTATCGATATGTATATTCCTATGACCATTTTCTTAATTGTTTTGGGTTTGTTTTTGTAGGTCCTTTTCTTGTGTTTCCCACTTAGAGAAGTTCCTTTAGCATTTGTTGTAGAACTGGCTTGCTGGTGCTGAATTCTCTTAGCTTTGGCTTGTCTGTAAAGCTTTTGATTTTTCCATCGAATCTGAATGAGATCCTTGCTGGGTAGAGTAATCTTGGTTGTAGGTTCTTCCCTTTCATCACTTTAAGTATATCATGCCACTCCCTTCTGGCATGTAGAGTTTCTGCTGAGAAAGCAGCTATTAACCTTATGGGAGTTCCCTTGTATGTTATTTGTCATTTGTCCCTTGCTGCTTTCAATTATTTTTCTTTGTCTTTAATTTTTGCCAATTTGATGTGTCTCAGCGTGTTTCTCCTTGGGTTTACCCTGTATGGGACTCTCTGTGCTTCCTGGACTTGGGTGCCTATTTCCTTTCCCATATTAGGGAAGTTTTTGACAATAATCTCTTCAAATATTTTCTCTGGTCCTTTCTCTCTCTTCTCCTTCTGGGACCCCTATAATGCGAATGTTGTTGTGTTTAATGTTGTTCCAGAGGCCTCTTAGGCTGTCTTCATTTCTTTTCATTCTTTTTTCTTTATTCTGTTCTGCAACAGTGAATTCCACCATTCTGTCTTCCAGGTCACTTATCCATTCCTCTTCCTCAGTTATTCTGATATTGATTCCTTCTAGTGCAGTTTTCATTTCAGTTATTGTATTGTTCATCTTCTCTGTTTGTTCTTTAATTCTTCTAGGTCTTTGTTAAACATTTCTTGCATCTTCTCGATCTTTGCCTCCATTCTTTTTCCGAGGTCCTGGGTCATCTTCACTATCATTATTCTGAATTCCTTTTCTGGAAGGTTGCCTATCTCCACTTCATTTAGTTGTTTTCTTGGGGTTTTATCTTGTTCCTTCATCTGGTACATAGCCATCTACCTTTTCATCTTGTCTATCTTTCTGTGAATGTGTTTTTTGTTCCACAGGCTGCAGGACTGTAGTTCTTCTTGCTTCTGCTGTCTGCCCTCTGGTGGATGAGGCTATCTAAGAGGCTTGTGGAAGTTTCCTGATGGGAGGGACTGGTGGTGGGTAGAGCTGACTCTCATTGTAGTTTTGATTTGCATTTCTCTAATAATTAGTGATGTTGAGCATCCTTTCATGTGTCTCTTGGCCATCTGTATGTCTTCTTTGGAAAAATGTCTCTTTAGGTATTCTGTCCATTTTTCAAATGGGATTTTTTGTTGTTGTTGTTGAGTTGTATGAGCCATTTGTATATTTTGGAAAATTTGCAAATATTTTCTCCCAGCCTGTAGAGTGTCTTTGTTTTGTTTATGGTTTCCATTGTGGTACAAAAGCTTGTACGTTTGATTAGGTCCCATTTGTTTATTTTGGTTTTTATTTATTTTGCTTTGGGAGACTGACCAGAGAAAACATTGGTATTATTTATGTCAGAGAATGTTTTGCCTATGTTCTCTTCTATGAGTTTTATGGTGTCATGTCTATATTTAAGTCTTTAAGCCATTTTGAATTCATTTTTGTGTATGGTGTGAGGATGTGTTCTAACTACATTGATTTACATGTGGCTGTCCAATTTTCCCAACACCACTTGCTAAAGAGACTGTCTTTTCCACATTATATATTCTTGCCTCCTTTGTCAAAGATTAATTGACTGGAGGTGTGTGGGTTTATTTCTGGACTCTCTATTCTGCTCCATCTATCATATGTCTGTTTTTGTGCCAATACCACACTGTTTTGATTACTGTCACTTTGTAGTATTGTCTGAAGTCTGGGAGAGTTATGCCTCCTGCTTTGTTCTTTTTCCTCAGTACTGCTTTGGCAGTTCTGGGTATTTATGGTTCCATATATATTTTAGGTTTATTTGTTCTCCCTCTGTGAAAAAAGTCAGGGATCACATTATATCTGTAGATTGCTTTGGGTAGTATGGCCATTTTAACAATATTAATTATTCCAATCCAAGAACATGAGATTGCTTTTCATTTCTTTGAATCATTGAAGACGATTCCTTTGTATTCTGAACACTTTACTTGGTTCATAATTGTTTTATTAGAAAAATGAAGAAAAACTGGGGTTTGTCAGCTGCGTCTCTATGATAGCAATAGCTTTCATAAACATAATCAGACAAAAAAAACTTTGATCATATTTTCCATTTATGTAACATGATTTCCTTATTTAAATATTTAAAATATGTTATATAGAATGATGCCAATGCATATGTTTGAGTGTAGAAAAAACAGTAAAAATATTTTTTTAAGAAATCTTTGGATATAGAAATCATTCTGATTTATTCTTATATATATAATAAAATATGGTATATGTAAAATACAAATCATTACACAAACAATACATAAACTCAAAATACTACAGAATCAAACACTTTTTTTTCTTGTCAAAAATCATAAGATGTTAAAGAGGTGATTGAGTTACTTCCTTCTTCTCAGAGAGCTAAACTATAGGCAGGAATATTATATTTTATGCTGCTTTTTGGTAGACATTGTCTCTTTATTAAAGGCTTTATATTTCCTTATATAGCTCAGAGTAGTCTCACCTTTTTTGAACTAATATTTATGAATTATATCAGCTCTTTAACAGGTCAATTTCTTGATTATCTTTATAACCCAATGCAAGTTTGGTTTAAAATGTGTTCCAATATATTCTCTTTTTTTCATTGTTTTTGAAATTACCCACAGATAATCTGAGAGGTATTGTGACACTTTAAAAAATAAGTCATAGATATAGGAACAGTTGTTATGCCAATAAAGTTAAGGATTTGATAGAGTATATCTCGGAATCTGTATTTCCATGTGTTGGAATTTTCCTTAAAATAAATCTGATGATAATGTAAAGTCATTTATTTCTTAACAAAACTTTATGTGTATAGCTGGATTTTCTCTATGCACATTTATTTTCATTATATGAGTGCAGGTATATTGATATTCCTTATCTCCAGTGACACTCTCATTTATAGTTCTTTACTTATCTAGAAATTTAGCCAAAACTTAGAGGGCAACGACATTCATAAAGTCTCTGGACTACCTTGAAATATGACCAGATTATCAACTAATTCTGCTAATGGGATCCCTGAGATCTAAAATGATATGGTTAATGTGCTCAATAATGAGATTTATATGAAAATCAGTCAATAGTGAGTAGAATAGTTTAAACTTTCAAGATCATTCTAGGATATCCAGTCCTGGAAATAAATTTCATTAGATAAAATATTATTAACAAATAGCTTCTAAAGTATTTCAAATAAATATAGTGCTGTTTTTGTTACGGCTGAGTAACTTGTAAGACACCTAGCTCACCAGCAAATGATAACTGGGTAATTTTGAAATTATGGATACTTTTTTTTTTTTTTTTTTTTTTGCGGTACGCGGGCCTCTCACTGCTGTGGCTGCTCCTGTTGCAGAGCACAGGCTCTGGATGCGCAGGCTCATCGGCCATGGCTCACGGGCCCAGCCGCTCCGCAGCATGTGGGATCTTCCCGGACCGGGGCACGAACCCGTGTCCCCTGCATCGGCAGGCAGACTCTCAACCACTGCGCCACCAGGGAAGCCCTGGATACTTTTTCAATAAAATAATAATCTGAAAGGTCTATGTTGTGAACAAGAGGAGGCAAATTTTGGAGGTGATGTCAATACTGTAAAAAGAGAATTTCATATGAGAAACACTAGCTCTGAAATAATTTAAGCTTGGTGGAGAAAAAGACAAAATAAAAATGTGAAAGAGAAAAAGAGGTTGAGAGTGAAGGTAAGTAGAACTTCTGTTTCAGGATACATTGCAAATACATGGTGCTTCCACTATGAAAAAATTCTAGATAGATTAAAATTTAAGAGAAGGGAAGAAAAATAAATCCTTTCCTTGCTAGAGCCCTTTCTAGAACCTACAATCTCTTGGAAGATACCATTAGGAGTCTCTGTGGTTCTTTCATACCAAATGTCAGTTATACAGGGGAAAAAACCTAGCTAAATAAAAAACAGATAAATGGAAAAAGTATAAACACAATGGAGAGTTTTTGAAGAAGCATATATTTCAGAAAATAGAGAGGCAGAGAGAACTTATGTAATGAGGCCAGTGTAACTAGAGGGAAAACATTAAAAAAGTATAATAAAAAATATGATATCCTTCATAAGCGCAGACAGGTAAGCACAGACAGGAAGCCCCTCAAATATTAATGTACTGAATCAATATATTAAAAGATATATTTGCAAACATTTTGAAGACATCTGAAAAATCCTATAACTATCATTACACTTAATTGTAAAAGATTGAATTATGTTCCTCTGAGATCAGGAATGTGGCAAGGATAACTCTGAACATTGTACTGGATAGATAGAAAATAGATATGTGTACAAAAACATAAATATTATGTAAATAAATATATATGACATGAGTTCATACTAATTTCTGCAACATCCAGTATCATATGCCTTATTTGAACCTTCCCTCTTATTTGTCTATAACCTCCTACTCCAATAATGAGAAACCAGCTCCCACCATCTGCCATTCTTTTGGTTATTTGTTCAGTGCTAATATAAACTTGTACTAGTTTCAGAATGCTACACATAACCCATTTAAAATAACTTTAACAACTGAAATGTAGTACTTATATACAGATACTTTGTCTTTAGTCTTTATTCCCCACTTGTCAAGCTGATTTTAAAATGCATATTGAAATAAAAAGAACCCAGAAGAGCCAATGTGATGGTAAAAAAGAATAACATTAGAGGATTCACCACCTGATTTTCAGTCTTAATATAAAATGACAATAAAGCCAATGTGGAACTGTAGAAGGATAGATAGATGGATTACTAGAATACAGTATCCACAATAGACCTACAGAGATTTCTCACAAAGGTGCCAAGGCAATTAAAGGAGAAAAAGAAAATCTTTGCCACAGATGGTTGGAATAACTGAATATCTATACGTTAAAAGAAAAAGCAAAGCAGGAACTCTTACCCTCAGACCTTATAAAAAATTAACTCAAAAACCAGACAATTGCTCAAATATAAAGTGAAAATGTAGAAGAAAATCTTTGTAACCTTGAGATAATCTTTTTTGATAGAATGCCAAACACTCAAAAACAAGAAACCTTGATGTATTAGAATTTTTAAAAATTTATAATCTTTGTTTTAAAAGATGTTATTAAGAAAAGTTTGAGAAATGAAAAGTCTAACCAAAGGGCAAAATAATTGAATAGACATTTCAAAAAAGATGACAAATGACCAATAAGCACATGAAATATTTAATATTGTTAGTTTTCAGGAAAACGTAAACATTTAACTTAGAATCATATCAAGAAATAAACTAGATAATTTCCTAACTTGTTTATGGTGATATAAAGTTTAAACCTATTTTAGAAAAAATTGACAGCACATACTAATAATAGGTATAATTACATATTTTCCCCATGAGCCAAGTATTTCAACTCTTATGTATGCGATGAAAAGAAATGAATACAGTTGATCACCAAAAAATAATTTATAACAGCTTTTATAGGATATCCAAATACTGGAAACAACCCATATGTATGTCAACAGCTGAATAAACATATTGCGGTTTATTTATATAATGGGTTGTTACAAAATAATGACAATAAATCAACTCCTGCACCATGGGAAAAAAATTGTTGAATAACATGGAAATAATGATGAGAAAGAAATCAAGCACAAAGGAAAATGGACTTGTTACTGAATTTATATTAAGTTCAAGGACAGGTAAAATTGATTCATATTTTTAAGCTCTTAAAGCAATTTTCTCTTGGAGTGAAGCACTGCTATGGTTTGAATGTTTGTGTCCTCTCAAAATTCATATGTTGAAATCTTAACCCCCAAAGGTGATATTTAGTAGGTTTTTGGGGAATTGATTTGGTCATGAGTGCAGAGCCCTCATGAATGGGATTAGTGCTCGTATAAAAGAGATCTCACAGAACTCCCTAGCTCCCTTCCACCATGTGAGGACAAAAGACAAGGAGAAGCCTTTCACCCAGAAGAGAGTCCTCATCCAATCATGCTGTCACCCTACTCTCAGACAAGCATTGTCTGGATAACAATAGAAGGGTTTCTTCTGAGATCTTGGAAATTACATAAGTGTTTGCATATAGAAAATTCCCTGGGGCGCATACTTGAGAATGATGTATATTAATCTTTGTGCACTATACTTCAAAAAACAGGCAAAAAAAGAATAAAGTAAGAATTAAAATTTTACTGACAACTATTCAGAATTCCAAAATGAGAGATTGGAAGAATGAAGATGATCAATAGTATTTATTAATGCTAATAAGTTAATATTAGCATTAAGAAAGATATTAGCTGAGAATATTTCTTAATGAGAAAATGTTAAATGCATTTATTCAGGAAACAGAAAAAAATCCCAAGCAAAATGAATAAAAACAAGTTTAGAAGTATTGGGTTGGCCAAAAAATTTGTTCGGGTTTTTCCATAAGATGTTATGGAAAACCCTGAATGAACTTTTTGGCCAACACAATACCATAGGCAATCTTTAGAACAATGCAAAGTTAAGTTCTTAAAAGAAATCATATGTTTAAAATAAAAGATTATTTACAATGTACAGTTATATATTCTACTGACTTTTCAATAATAACAATGGAATAAAAATGGCATATGAATCAAATCTTTAACATACTGAGAGAAAATAACTAAATTTGGAATTTTATATCCAGCAAAACTATTAATTAACATCAAAGTTAAAACCCATAAATAGATGAATAAGGTACAGGTAATCACTGAGAACATGTTCCAAGAGAAGGAGTTTACTTAAAGCATATATAAACGGTGGATTGCAGAGACAGGAAATATCCCTTGAAGGGAAACCTGAAAAGTAAGAAAGAATGGTGAACAAGGAAATGATAAATTGGCTGCTGTGACCAGCCTGCAGGAGGAACACCACAGGAGGTAGGATGGAACACCACCCAAAATTTGGTTTAGATGTTAATACTGGTAAGATTGATGAACACACACATACACACACACTCCCCAAGAGGCTATGAAAATATTTACAGCAGTCTTCCCAAGCTGGTCCAAAAATTCCTTTAGAGAGCAAGGAATGGAGTCTGACTTGGCTTCTTGTTATGTTCAGGATGAGGGATGCCAGTGTGAGTTCCTGCATACAAGCAGGCACTTGCTTGGTTTCAATCTTGTTTGGCACCAAAGGAGGAAATACCTGAGCATTCTTATAATTTTACCCAGATGTGTGGCATAGAGGAAAAGGAAAGGATGGGTGATGCTTAAAAGCTGTCAGCACTCAAACATTACTATATGGACTCAGACTCTTATTGAAGAAGTGAAGACATAAAATTACACAACTGAAGTATAAAATATCAATATCAAAATATGTAAGTTTAAGAATGAAATAGGCTCAAATATGAACATTAATCACAAGTAATTTTGGATTCTAGTCAGCAGGATAAAAGCATGCCGAAGTCTATGTACCTTTAAAACGAGTCTTCGTTAAATATGTATAAACGATGTCTAGTATAACTTCTTAAGAAATAGAATGCATAACTTTAAAACTAGTTAAAGTAGGAAGAAGAGAGGGAGGAAATAAGCAAGCAAACAAATATCTATCAATTCAAAAGAATCTATGAATGTATTAAATGGTAAAATATATCAGAACAGGAAAGTAAAAAGTTCAAAATAGTTTGTTTGCTATAAAAATAAATACATGAAAACTCAACAAATGTAAATAGACTAAAATATATAGAAGGAGGTATTCAAATGAGATAAGCAGAAAATTGAATATATGTTTATAAGAGACAAATAAATGAATATGAATGAATAATGCATCTTCATATGAATAAATAAATGACTACTTTGAAAAAATTAGAAAAGATCTAGTAGTCAAGTAGAAACACCAAAATATAGACTTAAGGTAAAAAAAAAAGATTCAAGTGCATGAGGGTCAACATAATGAGAAAAGTTTCAATGAAGTAGGAAATAATAATTTAATAATTATATATAGGTAATAACATAGCTTCAAAATACATAAAGTAAACCTTGATAATAGTGCAAGAAAAAAATTTACAATGGGAGTTTTTAAAAAAACCTGTATCTGAATAGCTCAAAGTGACAATAGTTCAGTAACCAAATATAAAAATTTAGACAATAAATACGTAATTCCTGTAGAGTGTGACCAACATCTGGAGAATTTACGTTGATTTCTAGCATACATAGTATGTTTACAAAATCGACCATGTATAAGACATCAAGCTAGATTCAGCAAATTTTCAAACATCATTATCATAACAGCATATTTTTAATCATAGTTAAGAAATAAGTAACAAAAAGTTAACAAAAATGTCATAAAATTGTTAAATTAATATTTTGTTTCTAAATAACTCTGGGTCAAAGAAGAAATTGCAATAGAAATTACAAATATTTAGAACTGCATAACAAAAACTATAACTCAAAATGGTGAAAGAGTAAAACAATGCTTATAGAAAAATTTATTACCCTAAAGACAATGTTAGAGAAGAAAAAAAGGGCTGGAAAATACTGAGCTAAACATCCAATGTAAGGAGTCACTCAAGGAATAACAGGATGCATGCATAAAACAGAAGTATCACTTTAACAGTATTAAAGATAAGAACACACATTAATGAAATGGGAAAGAAAAAATATAGAATCAACAGACTCAAATATTCTGTTAGTTTCAAAAAAAAAAATAGGGCTTCCCTGGTGGCGCAGTGGTTGAGAGTCCACCTGCCGATGCAGGGGACACGGGTTTGTGTCCCGGTCGGGGAGGATCCCACATGCCGCGGAGTGGCTGGGCCCGTGAACCATGGCCGCTGAGCCTGCGCGTCCGGAGCCTGTGCTCTGCAACGGGAGAGGCCACAACAGTGAGAGGCCCGCGTACCGGAAAAAGAAAAAAAAAAAAGCTTTTTCAAACTAATTCTGGAAAAAATAGTGAATCAATTATATTAAAATAGAAATGAAAATGGAAGGTGTTATAAATGCTGCTGTTAAAAAATCAAAAGTACAAAAATTACAAAGTTAATTCTTAAAAAATTCTTTATCATTAATTATAATAAAGGGACTTGAAAGTAAAAATAATTGCTAATAACAAAACTTTTGAATCTGCCACTATTCTGCATTCTCTTTAAAGCCTCCTGGAGAAGGATGTGTCTTAATGACCTGGAATTTTCAGTGGCCATCTTTTACCTTTTCTGTTTCTCAGTTAAGTACTATAAAACTGCCATCCACTGATTAGAACTAGCTTTTAATGATGATAATGCTCCTCTTCAAATAGCAATGTTGAATTTTTTGATGGACTAATAAATCTTAGAACCTTGGAATTATAAATTGAAAAGCTGTCTTCCTATAATTTTGTGGGATGACAAAGTGGCAGGAGGGGAATGCTATATGGGGAGACGAAACAAATATTATATGATTTTATAACCCTTACTATCTATTTATAAAAATATGTTTCTTCTGACTGAAGCTTGATGGGGTACATAGTCTCATTGTCTGGGTAGGAAGAGCTTATGTGGCCAATAAAAGCTCTTTGGAGTCTGTCTTGGTCAGTTTGTGCTGGTAGAACAAAATGTCATAGACTGGTGCCTCAAGCAACAGACGTTTATTTCCCATAGTTCTGGAGGTTGAGAAGTTCAAGATCAAGGTGAGTGCAGATCCTGTGTCTGGTAAGAGCCCACACTTCCTGCTTTATAGTTGGCCACCTTCTCACTATATCCTTACGGCAGGCCAGAGCAAGCAAGCAAGCTCTTACGTCTTATATTAGAAGGTGGCTAACCCCATTTATGAGGGCTCCACCCTCATGAGCCTATTCACCTATCCACCTCCCAAAGGCCCAACCTCACAATACCATCATATTAGGGGTTGAGATTTCAAGGTATGAAAATTGTAGCGACACAAACATTCAGTCCAAAACAGAGTCTGAGAGTGAAGTTGACTCTACTACCCCCTAACCTTTTAGGTGGGGTTGGTGAGGAGAACAATTCCCTGAGACTGATAAACCAAAAGTTCTAAAAAGTAAGGATGGCTTAATATATACAAATACAGTCATTATCTAATCATGTATATAGATTATAATTATCTGTCATACATTTAACATTCCATACAGAAAAATCTAACATTTTTGACAACCCAGTTTAGGTTTTATTATGACTAACCTTTTTCTTATTGAAAGATTTTTTTTTCCTGATCATAAGAGCAACTTATGTTAATTATGAAAAAATAGGATAAAAAAGCACAAAGGAAAAAGTGTATGTATAATCCAAATCAGAAATAATTTCTATTACCACTTTGATGTGTTATCATGCTCTTTTTTTCTTGCGGGTGCATGTGTGTGTATGTGTGTATGTGCAAGCAAACAACAAATAAATTTATGGCCACTTACTGATTGTAGAAAGTGATTAGCAAAGAATGAAACCAGTTTCTTTTTAAGATTTGTATAGGCTAAATCAGGTTTAAATGTATTGAGATCATAGTATGATAATATAGGAAACAATTAACTTTTATAATAGAAATGCCTAAAAGGCACAGATAATCCAGCCATTCTACTATTCAAACTGATAACTATTCATGCAATTTTTACCTCTACCTTTGTCTTCAAATCATTTTTCTACCTTGAAAAAGCAATGACATTCATAAATTATGTGTATACCTACAGACCTGTAGGCAATGATTTTTTAATAATATGTATCTTCATTTAAGTCTCATAAGATTTTGCTAAATTGTTCAAGTCTCCAGGCTGTAATTATCTTAAAACATGAGTCATGCTTCTGTCTTCATTGATTAATCCCTCCCTAAGTTGCAAAAAGGCCTTATGAACACTATTAAGCTAAGTTTATGATTTTCTTTCCTTCAAAAAGCAAGCAGAGTGTGGTTGTCCCTCCTCTGTGCTTCCATAGCACCTCACACAATCCTTCATTTTAGCACCTATCCCACTGTGCTGTAATTATTTCTTTGCATTTGCTTCTCCCATTAAATAATGATCCCATTAAAGCAGTGCTTATTTCTTATTCAACCCTAAATTCCTGTCATCTAGCAAAATTCTTGATATACAGTAGATTTCAGGAAATAATTGTTAAATGAATGAAACCTTCAAACCTCCTATATCACTGTCACCAGTGTTAATGGCACAATTTGTACAGCAATGTTGACAGAACGGCTTGCTTTCATTAAGTTATCTTTAGAGATTTCACAGCTGCTACACACACGTTCAGTCATCCTAAGGTTTAGCAATCTCCATATAAATTTACAAATTGTTAAACAATTTAACATGGCATATGTGAGTTGTCCAGGTAGATAATAAATTTACAATTACTAATTGATTTCTGGTTTGGTCTTTGTCAACATCAAATGAAATAGGACCAGTGATCATTTCACAATATATGTGTATCAAATCATCAGGTTGTACACCTTAAACTTATACAATGTTGCATGTCAATTATATTCTAATAAAATTGAAAAAAAAAGTGTTAACAAAAAAAAGAAATAGGACCAGAACATTTCTGTAGCATACTTAGAAAGTCACATCGGCCCTTCTGTACTGAGATTCAGAAAATCTCTACATTGAAAGAACTGTAGTGGAATAGAATGGCCACTACTATTGGGAGAATCTCTATTCTGTAGAAAAGACATAACTTTATTTTAAAACATAGTAATTAATTGTTTTAAATAGCATAGTCTGCACAGGTCATCCTAATTAAGAACTAGAATTGTGGTATGCGCAGACTTCTATTAGAATATGTTAGTATATTAATTGTTGGCCACGTTTGATTCTGCATTTCTAAGCTTTCTACGGGAGCTACTGTATAAGACTGAGTCATATTCTATTGGTTACCTATACTGGTGGGAACTTAATTCTTATTGGTGGTTCAGAATTATAATATTGTATATTTTTCATCTTAAGGAACCTAGCTAAAATTAACAATAGTCTAAAAATAGGTTGCAGTATTTTAGGACTATTTATGGCAAAAGTGTGTGTGATTTTTCAAAATCTGGAAAGGCTTTGCCCTGAGGTATTTTATGATGACATTGTGTGAGAGGCTGGCCAGAGGTAACTTGGGTGCTTTCAGTTAGTGAAAGTGATTTAGCTCTAGAGTTAATGCTGGAAAGTGTAGCTGAATTAAATGTATAGAATGAAATTCTGTGAATCAAATTCAGGTTTAATTTAGAGTTACTAACATAAAATAAGACCTTGTTGATTTGAATAAAAACTAGGAGGCAAAAACAATACATAATGTTTCAAGTTAGATGGGTTTAGAGGTTTGACCGTTTAAAGCCTAGGAAATAATTTAGTTTACTACTACCCACTACCTCTGTAACTTGGGATATATGAAAGAAAAAACCCAGCCTGACAGAATGTATTGGAAAGATCACACAGCCTGCCAAAGTGAATTCTTCTAACAGCAGATAGGAGTGTAAAGCATTTCAACCAAGGTAGAGACCCTCCACAACTCCTGGGTGAGGCAAACTCATAAATTTAATTGCCAAATTGATATTCAGTATCTATATAAACATTCTGAGCCTTAGGTTTGCCTTCAAGACCCTCAGTTTTCCCTATCCCTATCAAAGTACCAAAATCCACTATACCTCTCAAGCCAGTGTTTAGAAATCATCCTTGGTTCCTCTATCCTCCTCACTTCCACATACAATTACTGTCACTGCTACCTCCAAAACATGCCACAAACACATCATCTTCTCTTTGTTTCATATGCTTCCAGTCTAGACCCCTGTATCACCTCACCTGTATCACTCACAGACCAGTGGTCTCTCTGCTTCCATGTTGCTTCCCTCGCACATTTTCTCCAAAGGGAAGCCAGAATAATTTGCACAAGCATAAATCCACTAATCTCTCTCTTCTGCTTAAATCAGTTAGATATCTTCCAAATGAAATATGAATTATGCCCAAACTCATTAATATAGTTTATAACACCCTGTGTGACCCGGCTCTTTGTTATAGATATAAAAAATTTATTTTGTGACATTTCTTCCTCATCACCAAATCTCCATTTACATTGGTCTATTTTGAAAATTCTTGAACATAATGATTGTATCTTACACAGTCTGTTTTTAGGTGTATAAAATTCACTATTTTAAAATGTATACTTCAGTAATTTTTAACATATTCACAAAGTTTTGCAACCACTATCACTAGCTTATTGCAGAATATTTTTATCACCTGGTAACAAATCTTATACCCATCAGCAGTCACCTTTTTCACTAGTTCCAGTCCCTGGCAGCCACTGATCTATAGAGTTCCTATCTTTATAGATTTGCCTATCCTGGACTTTATTATAAATGAAATCATATAATATGTGGCTTATAGTGTTTGGTTTCTTTTACTTAGCTACTGTTTTCAATGTTCAGCCGTGTTAAATGTATCTGTATTTCTTTTTGGCTGAAAAATATTCTATTGTATGGATATACCACATTTTGTTTATCCATTCATTAGTTGCTGGAAATTTGGGTTTCCACTCAGGGGCTATTATGAATAATGCTACTATAAACATTCATGCACATGTTTTCATGGGCATATGTTTTTAGTTCTCTTGGGTACAGGGTTGTTTCCACTTTTGGGCTATTGTGAATAATGCTACTCTGAACACTCATTTACATGTTTTGTGTAGACATATGTCTTCAATTCTCTTGGGTACATACCAAGGCTTGAAACTGCTATGGGAAACATATGATTATCCTTTTGAATTCCACATTAAACATTTCCACAGCAACAGTACCATTTTATATTTCACTAGTTATGAATGAAGGTTCCAATTTAATTGCAGGTAGTGTCAGAATTGAATTGTAGGATGCCCAGTTGATGTCCTCAAGAGAGTTGGAGCATTGGTTGGTGTGAAAAAGATCCCTACACATTTGATGTCAGAAATGCTCTGTAGGTAGAGTAACAGTTTTCTCTCTCACACACACACTCCTACCTCACCAATCTGGTTATAAAGCAGACCAAAAAGAAATGATAAAATAGGAGTTAAAGATAGTTTTGAGCAGTGGAAAAAACCTTGGTCTTTCTATATTATGGCCAAGTTGATAATCTAAATGGTCAATTGGATGGAGTGGTAAAATCATTCATGTTTCTTTATTATAACAACTCATAGACTCCCACTGTTGTGCATCAGGATACAGGAAAAAGAAATTTCCCTTTGATTTATAAATAATTTATAAAATTAAAGCACTGTCAAAGGATCAAATTAATTCAAAGAAACTAGCAATATAGATTTGTTATTAAGTTTCCATTTATCAAGGAACCTAATAGGGGGCATTTTTATTGATTTATTTACTATATTGTGTACTGCATTGAAATCTCAGTGAATACATAGTATAGATTTGGCATAGCAGACAAAAAAAAAAAGGTTTCAAATAAATAATCCAAATCAGAGATTTAAATATAAGCTGATGGGTAAATGTCAAGAAACCATATAGAATATCTCTACCACTTTATTCCAAGCAATCATCAGTCTCCATATGATACCTTTTAGTGATTTTATAAGGCACTTCTTTGTTTAAGCTTTCCCTCAGTGAACAGTGGATTTAGTAGGAATTCTTCTATATTCAACTTTACAGAGCAAGAAGTGTAGCTGCTTCTAGAAGGAGGCAATCCTATGGTCACATGTGAGGATTTGGGACAGGAGAGAAAGTATGTATCCAGTGTCTATAAGCAATAACAATTACTACAACACAATTGAGAATATATCAGTGTGTCTTGAAAATACTTCCTAAGAGAATTGTCTCATTAGGAGGTGAATGAATGGTTTGGCTATCAAAACTCTGGCTTTAAAAAAAAAATCATTCTCTTTCCCCAAAGTGTCTGCTTCCTCCAAAGAGCAATCACCACATGGTCATATTATTGCCAAGTTGATGAATTATAAGAGTTTTCTTTCCTGACACAGCTGACACAATGTGAAGAGTGATATTCTAATACTAGGGAACAAGCTGCTAGTGAACCCACCCAGGGTTTAACATATTAGTAGGATAGACAGATAGGAAAGCAAATAATTTTAATTACAGTAATATAGCAAATATCTCTTAGTAAAGCATTTATCATGTGAACAAAGTGGAAATTTGCCTAATTGTGCCACAAAATCTAACTGATTAATGATTTCTATTCTGCAGTTGATTCAATCAAGTCATGCTCACAATCTGAGTTTGTAAAAGAAAATATCTTTTCTTTTTCTGAAACTTAGTATATACAATCACCCTCCGTTTTTCACTTTTACTTTCACGTATACAATAGACATCACTAACTAAATTGCCAAGAGATATGTAACACTGATTTTCAGCACTGAGGAAAACTGTATCAGTTGATAAGTCCTTAATTATATTAAAGAATAAAATAAACAAGTTTTAAAACTAATTAATTTAGTTTTTATGTTATAGAAAGTAATTCTAAATTTGTTACAATTACTCTAACGCTCAGGGCACTTGGCATAGGTAAAAGTAAAGAATGCTTCATTGCTGATCAGACTGATAAACATGCTCTTACTTTTCACTGATTTTTAGAGAATGTTAATTAGATAACTTGTTGCAAAAGTAATGAGTTCTCACGTGAAGGGGTAATCCTAAGTATCTTCTTTTTGTGCCTTGTTACAGACTTACTAGTAGGTCCAGGGTAATTATAAAATGCTAAACCAAGAATATTGGAAAGAAGTACATTTTAGATTGTAACTAGTAGGAGATTATGTAATAAATTATATATATATATATTAGGAATATTGCAATTTTGGAAAACTATACAAGTAGACTTGAAATATATTGATTCTAAATACATTTTTTTCTGATTCTGGAAATTATGAGATTAATATAAGTATTTAAGTGTACTAATCTTGTATGCAAAATGTCAATTTATTTGATAGGGAGTGGCCAAGATGCAGGAAGACCCTGATCTTACCTCTTTCCACAAGCATGCCAAAATAACAACTATTTACAGAGCAACTATCAGTGAGAACAAACTGAAAACTAGCAGAAAATATCTTCTACAACTAAAGATATAAAGAAACAAGTACAATGAGATGGGTACAAGGGATGGAGCCATGGTATAGACAAGATACACATCCCCAAACAGGTGACCCACAGAGAGGATAATCACAATTGAAGAGATAGATTGTCTTCAAGGAGCTAGAGGTCTAGCACCATAACAAGCTCCCTAGCCTGGGGCTTCTGCACTGGGAGGATAAGCCCCCAGAACATCTGGTTATGAAGGCCAGCAGGGCTCGCATTTGGGAAATCCAGGTAGCTGTAGGAAAGAAAGACTCTACTCTTAAAAGGAACACAAAATCTTACATGCTCTGAGACCCAGGGAAGAAGCAGTAATCTGAAAGGATCCTGTGTCAGACCCACTTGCTGATCTGGAGGGCCTCCCAGAGAGGCAGGAATCAACTGGGATTCACCTTGGGAACATAAACACAGGTGGCAGCAGTTTGGATGCACTCATTCTACTACAAGGACACTGGCACTGGCAAGTGCCATTACAGAGTAGTCCCTCTAGCTTATGAGCACCAGAACCAGGCCCCAACCACCAGCCTGTCAGAATCAGTCCTGGAAAACCCAAGACCAGCCAAACATGCAAAGACACAGCCCCTCCTAACAGCAGGCCACAGCAGCTGTGGGCCTCCCTGAGCCCTCCAGCCACCTTGGACACAGTCCCACACACAGAGGGCCTAGGACTCAGCTCTACACACCAGTAGGCTGGCACAAGCTCCAGTAAACCCTGAGCCCAGCAGCTAATCACACCAGGACCTGGCTCTACCCACTAATGGGCTGACAGTAACTGTAGGACCTAGCCCTGCCCACCAGCAGACCAATACCAGCTCTGGGTCCCAGCAGCCCCTGAAGCCAGACACCCCAGGATCTGTCCCCACCTAGCAGTGAGCTGGCACCAGCCCCAGGACCCACCGGCCCCTGAAGCCAACCACACCAATACCTGGCCCCCTACACCTGCAGGCCTGCACCAGGACTGGGACTCCCCTAGCATGCAGCCAACAATACTGTGACCCAGCTCCACCCATCAGGAGTCTACAGCCTCCACACTAGGCAGGGCCCGGCAACCAACCAGGCAAGGCCCAGACATGTCTACCAGCATAGCCAAGTAGTTGACTCCACCACAACAGAGGGGTCCACACAGCCCAATAGAGGGTCATCCTAGATCATACAGCTCTCATGAAGAGAGGGGAGTGTGCTGCTGGGCCCATAGGATGTCTCATACATAAGGCCGCTACTCCAAGATTGGGAAATGAAACCGACCTATTTAATACAAAGAAATTAAAATAGAGAATCAGGCAAAATAAGGCAACAGAGCAGTATTTTCTAATCAAAGACAATATAAAATCCCAGAAGAGCTACACAAGGTAGAGATAAGCCATTTAACCAATAAAGAGTTCAAGGTAATGGTAATAAAGATGCTCAATGAACTTGGGAGAAGAATGGATGAGCACAGTGAGAATTTAACAGAGAGTCAGAAGCTATAAAGAACCAAAAATCTGAAGAATACAATAATTGAAATCAATAATTGAAATCAATACACTAGAAGGAATCAATAGTAGATTAGATGATACAGAGGAACAGATCAGCAAACTGGAAGACAGAGTAGCGGAAATCACTCAAGCTGAACAGAAAAAGAAAAGAAATAAAATGAGAGCATTTTAAGAGACTCTCTGGGACAACATCAAGCATACTAACTTTCACATTATAGTGGTCACAGAAGGAGAAGAGAGAAGGGGGAAGAGAACATATTTGAAGACATAGCTGAAAACTTACCTAACTTGGGAAAGGAAATAGACACACAGGTTCAGGAAGCACAGAAAGTCACAAACAGGGTCAAACCAAAGAAGTCCACACCAAGATACGTTGTAACTAAAATGGCAAATATTAAAGATGAAGAGAGAATATTAAAAGCAGCAAGGGAAAAGAAACTAGTTATGTACAAGGGAACTCCCATAAGAAAATCAACCAATGGACTTTGCATCAGAAACTCTGCAGGCCAGAGGGAGTGGCACAACATATTTAAAGTAATTAAAAGAAAACAACCTGCAACCAAGAATACTCTACGCAAGATTATCATTCAGATTTGAAGGAGAGACAGAGTTTTACAGAAAAGCAAAAGCTAAAAGAATTAAGCACACAAAGCCAGATTGAAATCATATCAAGCATCTTTTCAGACTGCAACAGCGTGAGACTACAAATAAACTTCAAAAATAAAGGTAAAAATCAGAAACACATGGAGGCTAAACAATATGCTACTAAACTACCAACGGCTCACTGAAGAAAACAAAGAAGAAGTAAAAAGAAAATACTGGAGACAAATGAAAATGGAAAAACAATGATCAAAAATCTATGGGACACAGCAAAAGCAGTTCTAAAAGGGAAGTTTATAGCGATACAAGCCTACCTCAGGAAACAAGAAAACTCTCAAATAATCTAACCTAACCTTACACCTAAAGCAACTAGAAAAAGAAGAGCAAACAAAACCCAGTTAGTAGAAGTAAAGAAATAATATCAGAGCAGAAATAAATGAAATAGAGACTAAAAAGCAATAGGAAAGCTCAACAAAACTCAAGCCTGGCTCTTTGAAAAGATAAACAAAATTGATAAATAGCCAGACTCATCAAGAAAAAGAGAGGGCCCAAATAAATAAAATCAGAAAATCAGAAATTAAATAGAAGTTACAACCAACACCACAGAAATACAAAGGATCACAAGATATTACTACAAGCAATTATATGCCAATAAAATGGACAACCTAAAAGAAGTAGACAAATTCCTGGAAATGAACAGTTTCCTAAGACTGAATCAGGAAGAAATAGAAAATATGAATAGACCAATTACCAGTAATGAAATTGAATCAGTCATAAAAATACTCCCAACAAACAAAAGTCCAGGACCAGACAGCTTCACAGATGAATTATATCAAACATTTAAAGAAGAGTTAACACATATCCTTCTCAAACTAAATATTTCCAAAAACTGCAGAAAAGGAGCACTTCTGAACTCATTTTGAGGCAGGAGATAGATGAATCCCAGGCTGAGCAGCTGGAGTTTGTCCCCTGTGGGGGGACAGGAGTGAGAGAGAAGCTGAGCCCTGCCCAGATAAGAGATAAAAGAGACCACACATTCCTCATTCTTAAGGTCAAAGGGACCTTCCCAACTACACTTGCACAGAAAGGCTCCTTGGAGGTCAAAAGGGAGGGGGGGGTGCCACCCCACAGTAGGTGATGTCAACCTACCCATAGGCCTCTTCTCTAGAATCCATCTTGGGTAAGAGATACACACATACACATGGGAGGACCCTGAGATAAACCAAATATGGACTCAGGGCCAGGAAAAGCAAGATGATTAGCCAGAGGAGACCTGGAAGAAATGCCCCATGTAAGTGATTTGAACTACCACAAGGGCACGAGTCTCTCTCTGAGTCCACCCATGTGTCTATCCACATGTACCCTTTTTCCTCTGAATAAACTCTTTACTTGTTTTGCTACTTGCCATCTCTTTGTGGGAGTTCATTTCTACAAAGCTGCTGGGCCAGGGCCTTGTCACTGGCTACTGGTCTAGTGGCTAGGATTCAGCGTTCTCACAGCCAAAGCATGACTTCAGTCTCTGTCTGGAGAACAGAAATCCTGCTTCAAGCTGCTGCAGACAGAGTGAATTCCACCAGGCCAGCACCACCCTAATACCAAAACCATACAAGAACACTGCAAAAAAAGAATATTATAGGCCAGTATTACAGATGAACATAGATGTATAAATTTTTCAACTAAATATTAGCAAACTGAAATAATACACTGAAAGGATCATACACTATGATCAAGTGGTATGATCCCAGGGATGCAAGAATGGTTCAGTGTCTGCAAATCAATTCAATGCAATACACTACATTAATAAATTAAGAGATAAAATAATATGAACATCTCAATAGATGTAGAAAAAGCTTTTGACAAGGGAACATACCTCACATAATAGTGGCCATATATGACGAGACCACAGCTAACATCATACTCAACAGTGAAGAGCTGAAAGCATCTCCTCTAAATTCAGGAACAAAGCCAAGGATTCCCACTCTCACCACGTTTAATCAACATAGTATTGGATGTCCTAACCACAGCAATCAAACAAGAAAAAGAAATAAAAGAATACAAATTGTAAAGGAAGAAGTAAAACTGTTAATGTTTGCATATGACATGATACTCTATACAGAAAATTCAAAGATGCCACCAAAAAACTACTGAAACTCATCAGTGAATTCAGTAGTGTTGCAGGATACAAAATTAATGTACAGAAATCTGTTGCATTTCTATACACTAGCAATGAACTATCAGAAATAGAAATTAAGGAAACAATTCAATTTATAATTGCATCAAAAAGAAAAAAATACATAGGATTAAATCTAACAAAGGAGACAAAGACTTATACTTGGCAAACAATAAGACACCGATGAAAGAAACTCAAGACAATACAAATAAATGGTAAGATATACTATGCTCAGGGACTGGAAGAATTAATATTCTTAAAATATCATACTACCCATGGCAGTATACAGATTCAGTGCAATCCCTATCAAATCACCAACAGCATTTTTCACAAAACTGGAAGAAATATTTCTAAAATTTGTATGGAAATGCAAAATACCCTGAGTAGCCAAAACAATCTTGAGAAAGTACAATGAAGCTGGAGGTATCATACTGATTTCAAACTATGCTACAAATATATATTACTGCAGTAATTAAAGCAGTACAGTACTGGCACAAAAACAGGCATATAGATCAACAGAACAAAATAGAGATAACAGAAATTAACCCTCACTTATATGGTCAATTAATCTATAACAAAAGATGCAAGAATATACAAGGGGGAAAACACAGTCTTTTAAATAAATGGTGTTGAGAAACTGGACAGCTACATGCATAAGAATCAAACTGGACTAATTTCTCATACCATATACAAAAATAAACACAAAATGGATTAAAGACTTAAATGTCAGACCTGAAACCATTAAACTCCTAGAAGAAAACATAGACAGCACACTCTTTAACAGAGGTCTTAATTTTTTTTTTGGCTATGTCTCCTCAGGGAAGGGAAACAAAAGCAAAAATAAATAAGTAGGACTACTCAAACTAAGAAGCTTTTGCACAGAGAATGAAACTATCAACAAAATGTAAAGGTCATGTAATGACTGGGAGAAGATACAAAAAACTTATACAACTCAACATCAGAAAAACAACCAACCGGATAAGAACCTGGTCAGAGGACTTGAATAAATTATTTTCCAGAGAAGACATATATAAACAGCCAACAGTCACATGAAAAGGTGCTCATCATTAGTCATCAGGGAAATACAAATAAAAACCACAGTGATGCATCACCTCACACCTGTCAGAATGCATATTAGGAGAAAGTCAACAAATAACAAAAGTTGGCAAGGATGAGGAGAAAAGGGAACACTCTTGCACTGTGGATGGGAATGTAGATTGGTGCAGCCACTATGGAAAACAGTATGGAGTTTCCTCAAAAGATTAAAAATAGAACTACCTACCATGTGATCCAGCCATTCCACTTCTGGGTATTTATTTGAAGAAAATGAAAATGCTAATTTGAAAAGATACATGCACCCCTATGTTCAATGCAGCATTATTCACAATAACCAACATATGGAAGCAACCTAAGTGCCCAGGGATAGATAAATTGATGAAGAAGATGTGGTATATATACCACAGCCATAAAAAGAATGAAATCTTGTCTTTCAAGACAGTTTGGATGGAAATAGATGGTATTATGCTGAGTGAAATAAATCAGAGAAAGACAAATACCATATGACTTCACATATATGTTGAATCTAAAAACAAAACGAATGAACAAACAAAACAGAAACACAGTCATAGATACAGAGAAGAAACAGGTGGTTTTCAGAGATAATGGGGGTTAGGGGGATAAGAGAAATAGGTGAAGGAGATTAAGTGTTAAACTTCCAAGTATTAAGAAATGAGTCACAGGTATGAAATGTACAGTGTGGGTAACACAGTCAATAATAATGTAGTATCTTTGAATGGTGACAGATGATGTCTAGACTTATTGTGGTAATCATTCTGTAATGTATAGAAATACCAAATCACTATGCTGTGTAACAGGAACTAACATAGTGTTGAAGGTAAATTATACTTACAAAAACAAATAATCAAATGAACAGAGATCGGATTTTTGATTACCAGAGACAAGGTATGGGGGGAAGATAAATTGGATGATGGTGGTCAAAAGGTACAAACTTCCAATTATAACATAAATAAGTACTAGGGACATAAAAAACAACATAATTAATATAATCACAGCTGTATGTTATATATGAAAGATGTTAAGAGTGTAAATCCTGAGTTCTCATCACAAGGAAAAAAGTTTTCCTTTTCCTTTAATTTCTATTCATGAGATGACAGATGTTCGCTTAACTTATTGTGGTAATCATTTCACGATGTATATAAGTCAAATCATTATGCTGTACACCTTAAATTTATACAGGGATATTTGTTAATTATACCTCAATAAAACTTGAAGAAAAAATGCATTTGATGCAATCCATAAATAGATATAAACTTACAATACAACCTACTAACTGAAAGGCACTTTCCCCCTTTATACATGGCAAGTATTTACTCTTCAAGATTTAATTCATCAAGAGCCTGCCATGACAATGAATGCTCATCTCCAATTTTCAGACTTCTCCAACACCCCTAGTTAAAACCAATAGTTCCATTTTATATATACTGCTGTATTGTCATGAGTTTAGAACACATAACCCCCTAAACTATATTCAAAATGTTGGGTATAAGAAGCATGCATTTTTTTTCTGCCAGGATGATATGTATTCTCAAAATTATGGTGAAAAAAATTATAAAGTTTAAGAACCTGTATCCAAATTGTGTTACTTACTAGAGGGAAAGGATCTTAAATTTTAATTATTAGTTTTAACTATTGTATAGCTACCTACATGCATAAGTGAAATACACATTTTAAAAATTAACAAAGATGAATGCCATGTGCATAACATCCAGCTGAATAAATAAGCCATAATAGTAGTTTTCTCTTTATTTTCTTTTGGAACTACATTTAGGTAAATATTAGACCCTCTCTGTATTTTTGATATCTCATGCCTTTCAGATTTTCCTTCTCTTTTTTTCCCTTATGCTGTGTTCCACTTTTTTTTTTTCACATCTATCACTATTCCTAGCTTCACCTCTAATATGCTATAAAAACAGTAGCAGCACGATCCTAGCTTGAGGTTTGTACTGCCATCCGACACAATTTTGTTTTGATCTAATACTACATTTACATAGCTTTATGGATGGACACAAGGCAAGATTTATAGCAGCTACAGAATCTTCATTTCACCAGGAAACCCAAAACCTAAACAGTACACTTCTTTTATGTCCTTATCCACAGAGGCAGTATATGCAACAAATGAAGCAGGCATAATACCCACATGATGTTCTGTTTTTCCAGAAAGAATTCACTTTTGTATATGTCTATCACCTAGGCTGTCTGCAGTAGTGATCTTAGAGAACTTTAATCCAGTCAAAGTTTGAACAGATTTGAACCAGGTATTCAGCTCCCTGAGAGGACTGATCTATTTAGGGTTTACTGTTATTCTGAGGATTTATTCCCTCAGGGTTCTTCTATCCTTAGTGGGCCCTATACCCCATGATAATTATATTTATGGATCTCATTGGGATGTATGTTGTTCCTGATGTTCTTAATAGGTACATTTTTATTTATTAGAATGTTATTTATGGAAATTCTTGAGCCCTGAATTTAAGCTGTTTTATTCACAAAACATTTATATTCACTTTTTGCATGTTGTCTGTGAGCACTAAAAACTTATGATCACTCAAGAAAAGATTTTTAAGAGCATATCCAAACTGGATAGTATTTTTCCGTGAAATGGGCTTTTGACACTGAATTCTCAGGGATAAATTTTGGTTTTTTATTTTGTTTTGTTTTACTCTATCTTCAGCATCAAGCATCTATAGACTGACTAGTAGTTTATGAGTTCTAATGAATTTTCCCAAGATATACAATACTTAAATCAGATGCTTGAACATAGGAATTTGAACTGAAGAGACTCAATTTTGTATATGAACAGAATCATAAAGTCATATGGATGGAAGTGGACCCAGAGAGAATTACCTGGGTACCCTAACTAATGGAGTGGTAAAGTAGGAATTAATTAGTTTCTGTTCCTTAGAGGAGAATAAAACAGGATGGTGCCCGTCTCTCATTGGTCTTCTTGCCTTGTGCTAGCATTCATTTTACAGTTCAATTTGGCTTGGCTACTACTGTTTCTCCTGCATTCAGTATAGAGCAAATTGTCTTATTAAACTTTAATATGTGAAAAAAAAAAGGTAAAATGTCAGCCATTTGAAAATGTAGAAATATAAAATTTAAGGAGTATTTGTTGTGAGTCAACTTGGGTAATTATCATTAGGATTATAATACTAATTCTTTCTGATTAAGGTGTTTATTTTTACATATAAATGATTAAGATAATCAAAATTCTTGGAACTATAAGCAACACCTATAAGTAGTACATACTACCACTCAGTGATTGGTTCTTTTTGTCACACCAAAAATGTAACTTTCTGACAGAGTCTTTTCTTGTCTATCATTGCAGAAGGTAAATATTAATATATACTGTCTTTTAAACAATATATATCTTTCTGTGTTTATATACTAGGAGCATAAAACATGGAAACAGTCTTAGAAGTCTGTCAGTTATAGGTACCATATCTATAAGGTTAATACAATATTTTTCCTTTCATTGTTTTCATGCTCTTTCTTTGTTCTCTTCTACTAATTTACCTCATTTTCCATAGTAGGTGCTGCATATATGAAACAAAACCATTTGTTCCTCAGTTATTTGTAGCCTCAAGCAAATTTTCGTCCCTTGTTAAACTATTAAGTAACCAGAAACATCATATGGAAAATTATTTGGTTTTCTTTTTTATTGTTTTTTCCTTTTATTATTTTGTTTTTGTTTTTACATTATAGTAGTTTTGTCAACAAAATTATTAATAAGATAATCTGCCCAGCCTCAAGTTACCAGCTGTCCATTCCCCAAAACTGCTCCAGAAAAACCTGTTGAACAAGCAAAACTGAATCTACTAAACCTATGAATGTAACAAAGAGTACCACCTTGGGAATGCCTAAGACTGCATGATATTTACGGTGAAATTTGCAAAAGAGAGAGCTTGTTGAGACTGGGCATAGTCTAAGGCATAATAATTTTACATTGGTATACACAGGGAGGTATAGGTCTTGAAGAAATCTTGGTGAGCAATCTGTTAATTTTGATAAATAACTAGTTTAGTTTAGCTGTTGCACTGTCTTATGTTATAGGAGCAACTATCTCCTAATGCAAGAATCTAAGACATATTTGCCTGTTCTCAGTACTTTTTTAGTATGGGATAAGAAAATCACACCAGTTTCTAGCATTGTTTAACATGAGGAAAAGAAATTATATGTGGTAGTATATAGCTTAAAGTTGTTATGATGGTTTCAGCACTAAGGACCTTCCACTTCTTTGCCCTTGCTTCAAGGAACTGACAGAAATAACCCACTTTAGTTTTTAATCCTCTGATTTTTTTTTCCATTCTACTATAAAATTGTTCTAGAAACCCATCCACCCTCAGAATTCTCACCTAATTAACCCAGCTAAAATCATATTTCTCCTGAGTTTCCCCTTAGCATTTACTATTGTAATTCATACGGCATTATTTTGCTCATGTTTCACTCTGCTCAAGTAATTTATGTGAACTCTGAAACATAGGCCAGACTTCTCACTGGGGCATAATTTCATTCAGCTCCATTGTCCCAATAGTCTCTTATTATGCCCTCATTCAGTTTCCCTTCAACAACTATTCACATCATTTTTTATCACATTTCTGTTAAAATTTTGCATATATTTAGCTCCCCTCAGAGAGAAAAATAATGAATTTGCCTACAAATGCCAGAATTATCCATGTTTTAGCCTTTCAGACTGAAACAGAGATTGGATTCATGCCCACAGTTGTCAATATAGAAACTGCTTCTAGTTATAATACTAAAAAGGAATATAAGAATTATTCCATTATACTTTACAATGGAATAATTCCATTATATTTTTTCCTAAAAATAAGGTGTATACTTTCTGAAATCAAATGTTTTTATTTTCTATTTTGCTTAAAATAAAATATTTAAATTGATTAGATTTTCAAAATTTAGGAGAAACATTTTTAATTGTAAAAATAAAGTATTTTTAAAGAGAAGTAATACAAATTTAATCCTGTTTTTTATATCTAGAATTTTAGAAAACAAGTATATCTGTCCTGCATTTTCCTTTTTTTCATCCCCCTCCACACTTGTATAATTACTGTAGAAATTTGATAAAGTTTTTGCATTTTTTATTGAGATCTTCACGCACTTGGATGTTAATTTTAAAAGTAGATGCATGATATGTTTATTTTCTCTTTATTAAAACTCTAAATTGAATTCAACTTGACTCCTTGGACTTCACCTGGTTTTTTTTCTTCCTGTGGAATAGTGACCACCAATGGAAAAAGAAAATCTGCCATTATGTATTATGACTTATTATGAATTAATCCAAATTAATTGATATTTTTAGTAGGTTTAAGTGTTATTTTGTAAAAATTTAATTTGTAATAAAAGTAATAGTAGTATACACTTGGTCAAGACAGCATAAATATAAGTACTTATAAATATTTACTAAACAAAAATATAAAATTGTATTGAAATGTATCTGTTCTAGAGATTGAAGTGATTTTAAAACATGAATTTAAATGTCTATTGGTGAATATAATTTAAAGGTAGAAGTACACAATTTTTATCATAAATTTACATAACTTAATATTTTATTTTTATAAAGGTAATTTTTGAGAAAATCTGTTTAAGTAAATAATAAAATTTTGTTAAGGATTATCACATCTATGTTCATCAGTGATATTGGACTGTAATTTTCTTTTTTTGTGGTATCCTTGTCTGGTTGTGGTATCAGGGTGATGGTGGCCTCAGAGAATGAGTTCAGAAATTATTCCTTCCTCTGCAACTTTTTGAAATAGTTTCAGAAGGATAGATGTTAACTCTTCTCTAAATGTTTGGTAGAATTCGCCTGTGAGGCCATCTGGTCCTGGACTTTTGTTTATTGGGAGTTTATTAACCACAGATTCAACTTTAGTACTTGTAACTGGTCTGTTCATATTTTCTATTTCTTCCTGGTTCAGTCTTGGAAAATTGTACCTTTCCAAGAACTCGTCCATTTCTTCGTGGTTGTCCATTTTATTGGCATATTGTTGCTTATAGTAGTCTCTTATGGTCCTGTGTATTTCTGTGGTGTCAGTTGTAACTTCTCATTTTTCATTTCTAAATTTATTAATTTGGGCCCTCTCCCTTTTTTTTCTTGATGATGAACTTAGATGCAAAAATCCTCAACAAAATGCTAGCAAGCCAAATCCAACAATACATTAAAAGGGTCATACACCATGATCAAGTGGGATTTATCCCAGGGATACAAGTATTTTTCAATATCTGCCAATCATTCAGTGTGATACACCACATTAACAAATTGAAGAATAAAAACCATATGATCATCTCAATAGGTGCAGAAAAAGCTTTTGATAAAATTCAACACCATTTATGATAAAAACTCTCTAGAAAGTGGGTAAAGAGGGAACATACATCAACACAATAAAGGCCATATATGACAAACCCACTATTAACGTCTACTCAATAGTGAAAAGCTGAAAGCATTTCTTCTAAGGATGTCTATTCTTGCCACTTTTAGTCAACATAGTTTTGGAAGTCCTAGCCACAGCAATCAGAAAAGAAAAATAAATAAAAAGAATCCAAATTGGAAAGGAAGAAGTAAAACTGTCACTGTTTGCAGATGACATAATACTATACATAGAATATCCTAAAAATGCCACCAGAAAATTTCAAGAACTCATCAATGTATTTAGTAAAATCTCAGGATACAAAATTAATACACATAAATCTGTTGCATTTCTATACACTAACAGTGAAAGATCAGAAAGAGAAATTAAGGAAATGGTCCCACTTAGCATCACATCAAAAAGAATAAAATACCTAGGAATAAACCCACCTAAGGAGGCAAAAGACCTGTACTATGAAAACTATAAGACACTGATGAAAGAAATTGAAGATGACACAGACAGATGGAAAGATATATCGTGTTCTTGGATTGGAAGAATCACTATTATCAAAATGACAATACTACCCAAGGCAGTCTGCAGAATCAATGCAATTCCTATCAAATTACCAAAGGCATTTTTCACAGAACTAGAACAAATTTTTTTTTAATTTGTATGGAAACAAAGAAGACCCCAAATATGCAAAAACATCTTGAGAAAGAAAAACAAAGCTGGAGGAATCACACTTCCTGACTTTATACTACAAAGTTACAGTAATCAAAACAGTATGGTACTGGCACAAAAACAGAAATATAGGTCACTGGAACAGGATAGAAAGCCCAGAGATAAACCCACACACCTATGGTCAATTAATCTATGACAAAGGAGGCAAGAATATACAATGAAGAAAAGACAGTCTCTTCAATAAATGGTGCTGGGAAAACTGGAGAGCTACATGTAAAAGAATGAAATTAGAACACTCCCTAACAGAAAAATACAGATGGCCAAGAGGCACATGAAAATATGCTCGACATCACTAATTATTAGAGAAATGCAAATCGAAACTACAATAAGGAATCACCTCACACCAGTCAGAATGGCCATCATCAAAATGTCTACAAGTAATAAGTGCTAGAGAGGGTGTGGAGAAAGAGTAACCCTCCTACACTGTTGGTGGGAACATAAATTGGTACAGCCAGGGACTTCCCTGGTGGTGCAGTGATTAAGAATTCGCCTGCCAGTGCAGGGGACACGGGCTCAAGTCCTGGTCCGGGAAGGTCCCACATGCCATGGAGCAACTAAGCCTGTGTGCCACAACTACTGAGCCTGCGCTCTAGAGCCCACGAGCCACAGCTACTGAGCCCACGTGCCACAACTACTGAAGCCCGCATGCCACAACTACTGAAGCCCACGTGCCACAACTACTGAAGCCTGCGTGCCTAGAGCCTGTGCTCTGCAACAAGAAGCCACTGCAATGAGAAGCTTGCTCATCACAATGAAGAGCAGCCCCCACCTACCTCAAATAGAGAAAGCCTGCATGCAGCAACGAAGATCCAATGCAGCCAAAAATAAAAATAAATAAATAAATTTATTTTAAAAAAAGAAGGTACAGCCACTATGGAGAACAGTATGGAGTTTCCTTAAAAAACTGAAAAAAGAGCTACCATATGATCCAGCAATCCCACTCCTGGGCATATATCAAGAGAAAACCATAATTAGAAAACATACATACACCCCAATGTTCATTGTAGCACTATTATGATAGCCAAGACATGGAAGCAACCTAAATGTGCATCAACAGAGGAATGGATAAAGAAGATATGTTATATTTATACAATGGAACATTTCTCAGCCATAAAAAAGAATGAAATAATGCAATTTGCAGGAACATGGATAGACCTAGAGATTATCATACTAAGTCAAGTAAGCTAGACAGAGAAAGATAAATATATGATATCACTTATGTGTGGAATGTTAAAAAAAAAAAGATGATGCAAATTAACTTAAATACAAAGCTATGACCCACCCACATAGAAAACAAACTTATGGTTGCCAAAGGGAAAAGCGTGGGGAAGGGAGATAAATTAGGAATTGGGTTTAAGAGATACACACTACTATATATAAAATAACCAACAAGGACCTACTGTATAGCACAGGGAACTATACTCAATATTTTGTAATAACCTGTAAAGGGAAAGAATCTGAAAAAAATAGATATATGTATGTATAACTGAATCACTTTGTTGTACACCTGAAATTAACACATTATAAATCAACTATACTTCAATTTAAAAAAATAATAGATATCAGTGAAATCTTGTTATGTAACATGCTTTAAATATATTTTTAAATAAAATTTTGATAGTACAGCTCTAGCTCCTACAATTTATGGGAACATTTTTCTCATCATCAAATCAATCACCAAAATCAAACTTACTTTCTTTTAGAAGTATCCTGACCCTTTTTTAATTCAAACAAATATGTTAATTTTGATTCCTGTGACAAACATCACAATTATGAACTAAAATTTTAACAGAGATATTTAGATAGAAATTAGATCCTCCCAAAACACTTATGAGACAGAGGTCGTAGAGGTAGAAATTTATTTAAAGATTAATACCTCCAAAAGGAAGGGGGATCAAGACAGAACAGAGGGAGAAGTCAAAGTGCAATGAAAGTCTAACAAAGCCTCACACAACCTAGTGAGCTGCCCTGGATTAAAAAAATATATGTCTTTTCACAGTGGTCTAACCTGGTCTAAAATGCCAGACATTTGTAACCTCCTTGCTCAAAGAATGCGAACTACTCCACCTCTGCCTTGAAGCAGTTCTGAAGGAGGCTTCCTATAGCTAGACAGCAAATGACTCTTTGAACTGGGAATTTAGCAAACCTCTGTGTCTACCAAATGTCAATTTGCTTGAATATCTACCTCTCCAAACTTGGGGCTACCTCCTCCAAGATTCTGGTATCTCTTTTATTCTGAGAAGAAAATGAAAAGAGGAATGTTAGTCAGAAAAACTGTACTCTTCACCCCTGTAATAGTTCCAGGGCCACAATTAGTCATCATTCAACTCCTCCAGTATTCATTCTAAATTCTCTTACCCCCAGCTACCACTGGCCCAAGTGGCTTTTCTAATGGCCTACCTCTGACATACCTGAGGAGTTGAGTTCTATGTTATTATGCACTTCTATGATTGTGTTTGCTAAATGTCTTCATTTACAGTCACAATTAGTCAAGGGAGTACTCAGATGCATCCAAGTAAAACATCAGGAATCCACACACATTCCTGTCTGTTTCTGCTGTGTAACAGCAGCCTCCTGATGGCTGGTCAGTCCCTGAATATAAAGAGCCCAAAGTGCCCAGGTAGCAGCCATACCTTATAAATTAATGGAATTCTTGCTATGCACCCTGGCAAAAGTATGACTCCTTTGGGGACCGGAAGCTCTAATTCTGCAGAGTCCAGGGTTGTGGGAAGGGTAGCAAAATGATGATTCATTAAGAGTGATGGCAAATAGTGCCACTCTTACTTCTACCCCTTAGTACTTGGATCTATGTTTTATTCATACTTAGGACAGAACATAATATAAATGTATTTGATTCAATTATACACTGCTTCCTGGAGGATGGTTTTCTGCCCTTGAAGAATACTGCCTCTATGGTAATAGTTCAGCTGTGCTTTTGGCAGGCAGTTCCAACTCTCTGTTAATAGAGCAGCTACTGAATGGTATGGTAAGGGATATGATCAGCCCATCTCATGGTCATGGGTCCACTCCCACACCTCATTTGAGTTAAGTGCATCTCTTGGTCTGATGTAAGGTTATGTAGGAGTTCACACTGGTGGATCAAACACATATTCCTATGAGAACAACTCACTAGATTTGTGAAAACTTTCTTACTCAATCCCTATGAATTTGTATAACTATTATGTTTAAGAGCTGGATGACATTGATGGTATATAAACTTACGCTGAGTAGCTACAGCTTAAAAGAGACCCAACTTATGTGCTCTGTAATTAATTCTGCCATCTCGTTGACAGAAGTTAAAGGTAATGGCCTTCCAGTATGAACAAAAGTCATCACCAATTGGCAAGTTTGTATCCTAGAAATGGTGCCATAATGGGGACACAGAGTTAGTCTCTGTTGCTGGCAAGATGGACATTAAATGTCACCAGTAACTAGATCACCCTAAGGTCAGCCAGCCTTACTAATCTGCAACTCTAGTGCTGGCATAGTGGGCGTAAGAATCAAGTGGTCTTGTGACAGAAGTGGAGGTCATGCATGAGCCCAACAACATGGAATGTCACTAACCAAGGGTTTTATAGGTATTTCACCCTTGCAACATATTGCCTCTATGGTAGGCCTTCAGCTGTGCCCTCATATTTGTTGAATAAATCAATGAAGATTAAGATATATAATTGATATTACCAGTTCTGAAAAAGAATGAAGATACCTATAGAGAAAAAAGTTATTGAAATATGAATAGTGTATTCAAGCATTAAACTGGCTCAAGAAGGCTTTAGCCATGTGACGATTGAGTGATCTTGGTTTTGTAATTACCACTTCTCTAATGTTTATGAATTTGTTGTATTTTAAGACTTGAGGATGGACTGTAGCATACATGATATATTTCTCAGTTCTTTAGTTCCAAACTATAGAGTCTATTTCTCAAAAATTTCACATGCATAAAACTACATGAATGAGGGTGATTCAATGTTTTTGTCTTTTCAGGAAAAAGGGATAGATCTAATTGGTCTAAAGCAGATTCCAAAATATCTCAATTTTCAGTGTCACTTTGAATTAAAGAATATCAAGATATTGATATAGAATATATTATTGAATATATTATAGAATATATTATTATATTATATAAAGAATATCAATATTTAGACTAGTTCCTAAATTTGTCGTTTCTTCTTACAAAAACAATATATTCTTCTAGAGACATTAGAACATGTTGAAAAACAATACAAATAACACAGGCATTAATAACAGCTAATATTTAAAGAGTATTTACTACATGCCAGGTATTGTACATGTATCATTACAATCAATCCTTGGAAGAAATTTATGATACATGAACTATTATTTTTCTCACACATGATAAATAAGGCAGGAAGCTATTAAGAACCCTGCCTAAGGTCAAACACCTCTATCCAGTCTAAACTTCTATATTTTTACTAAATATTTAAAGAGCTAATTATTTACAGAACGTTCTTTAAAGTTTTCCGCTTTTAGATACTAAAAAATAGTTTGCAGACATAATGATTTAATATTGCTAATAAAACATCTCTTAAAACTGTTAAGTTCATGGACCTAGAAATTTATTTTTTAATATATAGAATATGTTTTTTCCTGTGTCTTTGAAATATATACACATTTGAGTCCACAGATAATTTATTTAGATGACACATGGAAATTAATCTAGAAAATTATTTGAGCAGCAAGGAAACCTCAAAGCACCAAATTATGAAAGGTTATTTGAGAGTTATGAAAAACTAAATTTCTTCCTGATACTAATACTGATATGAAATAGCTAGTGGATAAATATAATAATAAAATAAATTGGCCATTCAAATAATACTCCAGTGAGTGACTGATTAACCCCCTAGGTAGTTCTTGTTTATCTTGAATAATTTGTAGATTCAGTACGGCTAATCATTTGACAAGTTTTGCTCCTAGTCTTGCTTCTGCCTTACTATTTTGGGAATTAATTAATGACGAGAATAGAGCTTTCATTATTTTTATTTTTTATAAACTAGTATTGGAACCCAATTTTTCTCTGGCTTATATCTATGTGTTCCTGAGTAGGTTGACACCTTCTGTACCTCCTGAGTTAGAAAGTACTCATCACAAGAATCAAAGAGAATTATGAGCAGGAAGTGTCTTCAGACTACCTAAACTAAGTTTTGTACTCACTAGATGAGAAAACTGAGATTCAGTAACATACTTAAGATCTTTCAGGGAATAAATGGTACACACAAATTGGTTAACTTGAAGGGAGTTCAGTAAAGGGTTTATTTTCAAAGATAAAGGTAAAAATTACAAAGGATAGCATAGATGCTTAAGGTTCACTACAGAAGGAGTTTCTATCCTAGACCCAAGAAATCAAAGGAGAATCAGAGATCACCAGAATCTGGAAAAGGTGGCTCTGTGGAATAAGCCACCTGAAAGAAATAGTGGTCACTGACTGAGGGATGAAGCCAAACCCCAACAATATGACCAAAAGGGAGCTCACAGAATTAAAACACTGACTCCACCCTTTATACAACTTCAAATTGCTTGTGAAGCCTCCCACTGGCTGAACCCACTCAGAAGCCAGGTAACCAAAGAATCTGTTGATGTATCCATATTGGTAAAGTCCTGGTGGCTAGAGCATTCTGGAGAAGGGTAGCCAGTAGACATAGAATGGCAAAAGGAAAACAATGAGAACAAGCACTTGGATGAAATATCCATAGAAGTTATACATTCTTCTGACTTTTAAGATCACATATATGAGGAAAAAAAGTACTATTCTTACATTGCAAAACTACTTCTGATCACTTTCCTAGGCATTTTCTTAGACACGGGGGTCACAGTAATGAAGACAAATTAACTTCCTACCCTCATGAAACTTAGACTGGAGTGGGAAGAATACAAAAAGTGGTAGAAAAATATGTAAAATGATTATAGTTTTAATAAATACTCTGTAGGGAAGAAGTGCCTTAGAAAAAAGAGAATAATAAATATATAAGATGGACAGAGCAAAGAAACAATTATGTTTATTTCAGAGATGAAGAAATTTAAGGATTATCATGTTGCAAGTTTGCATATTTTAATGGTATAGAAGATCTACACTTTCTGTGTTCACACCCAGTGTTTTCTGTTTTTGTTTTTCCCTATTCCCTGTCAGAAAAGATAGTATTTTAAAATGGTAAACATATTTCTCTTTCAAACTCATATTTCTTTGTACAATTGATACTTCCAGTATTCAGTGAACAAAGCTTCCTATGCTTGTTGCCTTAGGAAAGCAGTGATAAAGTAGAAGCAAAGAACATTTATGAGTCTAAAATGGTTTGGCATTATGAAGACTCAGTATACAAAACAATCCCTGTGAGTAACGACAAGTTTCTTACTGAGACTAGAAAATTTGTCAGTTGTAAAGAGATGGAGGGGTGGGAAAGTTGAGACTTGAGCATGAAAAGGGAAAGCAAAAACTAATATATAAAAAGAAATTTCAGATTAAATCAGATAAATTTGGAGGATCAAAGAACATAAGAAACATGTGCCCCCATTCCATGAAGACGCAGAATATTGGTTAAAAAAAAAAAGGGCAGAAATTACTGCATAGTATGTCTGGAAAGAAGTTTTGGGAATGATCTTACAAAATTCTTTTGAACCATAGGAGATAAAAGAGAAGAAATTTCCACTTACCCAATTAGAGAAAGGCCTTACACAGCAACACGGGGTTGTATCATAGAATTTCTGTTGGTTCTAGAGTAGCTAAGGCTGGTTGAGGTGGAGCCAAAAGGAATAGTTAAACCCAAAAGATGAAATTCAGACATGACAACGTACATCTCAATCAATACCAGTGCATTTGAATGATGTCAGCAGCACATGAAACCTTCTCTCACTTGACTCAACATTAATCTTCCTGTAATTTTGATGCAATCAAGGGAAAGTTTCTGATACATGGGCAGGATAAGGTTTTTAAGAGAAATTAGGATATTTTATGGAAAAAAAATAACAAAATACTCATTTTGCATACCTGGTTTCACAGTATGCAATTTGAAACTATGGCAACTGCAACTTCGGGATATTTAGATGTTTGGATTATAGAATTTTTTCCTGTTATGCATTCATCCATATTAAAGTGATTCATTAGGTTTTAAACATTGTAGTCACTGCTTTATTTTAGAAAAGTGTAAACCATTAATTCTTCTAATCTGAGCTTGTCATGAAGAAAATATTTGCATTTTTGTGTTATACAGACCTGGATTTGTATATAGTCTCTGTTTTGCAGTCAGACTAACTAAACCTTATTTTTCTTATCTGCATGAGGAAGAGAATATCATCTATCCTTTAGGTATGTTCTCTGGTATTGAAATTATATAGAAAATATATTAAATAACAAATATTTAATAAAAAGCTACTTACTTTTCTTTTTAAAATTGGTAGATGTGTCTATAATAGTTTAGGAACGTGATAGATCTGATGTCCAGATGTGACCTGATTATGTTTTTCAAAATAACTTGTTTCTTTGCCACTTTCTGCAGGTAGTAAGCAGCCATTTGGTAATAAAACATCACTATCTTGCAAATTATAGTGTTTTTAGACTCAGGGAACATGTAGTTGCTTTTTCTAACTCAAGTCACATATATTGTGAGTGTGGGAGGAATTCTATAATCACAGAGTAAGCATCCATTACATGAAAGACAGAGCTTATAGTTTTCAAAGGAAAAAAAAAACCCACCACATTAGAATCAAAGAAAAGAACTTTCATAATTAGAACGAGGATGAGGGCCGATGTTATTTCTCAGTTTATTCCATTTTTTTATGTTTCCCTTAATCATTGATAATGATATTCAAGTGGCTTAATTCTATCCAGTAGTAGAAACGATAAGTAAACCAGTGACCTACCCTATGCATTCACAAAAATGGAAATTGTATAAAATAAAGAGAAAATCATTAAAGAATCTCTTTCTTCCTACTTGAACTGTTTTGTTATCATTTGGCTACTATGAGCATATTTCATTTGTACACAAATCACAACTTTTAAAGTAACAATAGCTAAATATTCTAGCCAAGAACAGGTGGGAAGTCAAATTGAAAACACAGCTGAATAATTAGAGTGAATAGAAATGATTTAATGTTAAATGACAATGTTAATACAGCATCCACAAAATAAAATGAAAGAACCTATATTCCTAGTAAAATCTATTAATTTTAAATAAAAAGTATATAATATTTGGTATTAAAATTATGCTAAATATATAATATGGTTCATATTATAAAAATAAATGACATAAATTATTGTGTGCTGTAGGGGATAAGAAGTAGGAAAATATAGGGAGAGATAAATAAAAAGAAAAAACCTTTAAAAATGTAAGAAATTGTTAACATGGAGAAGGGAGGCATAGAGAAATCACCTTTAACCATATTTTAATTTGGAGATTTGAAGAATGTGGGAGTATTTTAGTCAAAGTAGTTAAAGTATAACAGGTATGTCAAAATAGATGGAAGTTAGGGGATACATTAGTACAGAAAATATGCCAGGAACTATCATATAAAAAAGGACCTGGTCTCATGAAAGCAGAATGAATCAAGCAATTGTTTATACAACTTACTGGATATTATCAGTCCTGCTGCTAAGATCAGTTATATCACCATGAAAGAGACCTAACATATTTTCAAATGTCTCTGGATAAACCAGTCTTCTTAATAAACAGCAAGAAAACAAGCCTATGATGTACAAACTATTTCTACCTTGTCAAAAAATACAGAATTTGTATCTTCCTCCATCTAAGTCCATCCTTTCAAGCAGAACCAAACCACATGCAGATACAAGGGCACTCATGTTTGGTAAATGATTGAAAAAGGTGGTGGGGAGTCAAGATGGCAGTGTGGGAAGATGCTGAGTTAGCGTCTCCCCACAACTAGGGAAGACCTAAATAGACATTTCACTAAGGAAGACATACAGATGGCCAAGAGGCACATGAAAAGATGTGCAACATCACTAATTATTAGAGAAATGCAAATCAAAACTACA